>NW_027601585.1:0-108608 GCF_053455715.1 Rhinoraja longicauda
TTTAAATTATATGCCGGAGAGAGGCAATTAGTATTTATAACCATTGTTAATTAAGGTGAAAATCACAAATGAAAGCATCTTCACCTGCCGTGTTTACCAGCGTGGATAGAGCAGCAAGATGGAGTTAGTGATCATTCCAGATGAGATTAATTACAGATACTGAACATACGTTAACCCTTTATAGCCAAACATATGCAATAATGTAAAACACAGGTTTGTTATCCACTTTCGTATGAAATACAAAACACGGGAGTTAAGATGAAATGGAAGCATCGCAACCTGATGCATAGACACAGAAACATAGAGAAATAGAAAATAGGTGCAGGAGTGGGCCATTCGGCCCTCGAGCCAGTACCATCATTCAACATAATCATGGCTGATCATCCAAAATCAGTACCCCGTGCCCGCTTTCTCCCCATATACCTTGTTCCCGTTACCCGAAGAGCATTATCTAACTATGCCTTGAAAACATCCGGTGAATTGGCCTCCACTGCCTTCTGTTGCAGAGAATTCCACAGGTTCACAATTCTGCGTGAAAATGTTTTTCCTCACCTCAGTCCTAAATAGTCTAACACTTATTCTTAAACTGTGACCCCTGGTTCTGGACTCCTCCAACATCGGAAACATTTTCTGCATCTAGTCTACCCAATCCCTTTATAATTTTATGTTTCTATTAGCTCAGTCCGCCTTAACCAACCTGATCTCCAGGTGGCTGAGCACGTCAACTACCCGTCCCACTCCCAGTCTGACCTTTATGTCATGGGCCTCCTCCAGTGCCATAGTGAGGCCCATCGGAAATTGGAGGAACAGCACCTCATATTTCGCTTGGGCAGCTTGCAGCCCAGCGGTATGAACATTGACTTCTCCAACTTTAGATAGTTCCTCTGTCCCTCTCTTCCACACCCCTTCCCAGTTCTCCCTCTATCTTCCTGTCTCCACCTATATCCTTCCTTTGTCCCGCCCCCCTGACATCAGTCTGAAGAAGGGTCTCGACCCGAAACGTCACGCATTCATTCTATCCTGAGATGCTGCCTGACCTGCTGCGTTACTCCAGCATTTTCTGAAATAAATACCTTCGATTTGTACCAGCATATGCAGTTATTTTCTTACACTTATGTTTCTATTAGATCGTAAGATCAGTGATAATGTCACTGCTTCTCCAAACCCATCACTGACCACACTGATAATATCACTGCTTATCCAGACCCATCACTAACCACACTGATAATGTCACTGCTTATCCAGACCCATCACTGACCACACTGATAATGTCACTGCTTATCCAGACCCATCAGTGACCACACTGATAATGTCACTGCTTATCCAGACCCATCACTGACCACACTGATAATGTCACTGCTTATCCAGACCCATTACCTACTTCACTGAAATCACACACATGTACTTTCTGTGAATCATGCATTCCAAGGACATCTCACATAACAACCAGTACCCAGTTGCGTCGCACAATGCTCAGATATATTTTCACCAGTGAAACCATTGACAACATTGGCCTCGTGCTGAGCCACTGTAGATGATTGGACATGTATGCAGGTTACCGATCAATGGCTAACCATTCAACAGAACTGCTAACTGTTGATGTTTTAAAAAAGTATGATTTACATGATTTGTCTTGAAGTGGATGATCAGCCATGATCACAATGAATTGCGGTGCTGGCTCGAAGGCCCTAATGGCCTCCTCCTGCACCTATTTTCTATGTTTCTATGCTTCTATATTTCTAAGTGAATTTGTTCTCCGATCCCAGGACAGAGATCCATGGACAAGTGTGGAATATCTTACTGCACTATTTGTGCACACACCCTCCAGTTATAGAGACAGAGTCATAGAATCTTACAGAGGCTTCGGCCCAGCCTGCCCACACCGGCCAACATGTCTCCTCCACACTAGTCCCACCTGCCTGCGATCGGCACATTTTCCTATCAATGGCTTATCCATGCACCTGTCTAAATGTTCCTTAAAGGTTGCGAGAGTACTTTTATGTTAGCACCTTTATTTCGTACATTTTATAGTGAGTAATTTTAGTACCTATGTACCAGAAAGTACCTTTTATAGTTAGCTTTTTGAAGACGTGACCAAAAAGGTCGATCAGGTCAGAGCTGTAGATGTTGTATACATGGACATCAGCATAGTATTCGAGAAGGTTCCTAGTGGTAGCCTGCTCTTGAAGGATAGATCGCATGAGATTCAAGGAGAGATAGCTTAATGGATAGCACATTGGCTTCATGGAAGGAAGCAGAGGGTTATGATGGAAGGTTGCTTCTCGGACTGGACCCCAGTGATTAGTGTCGTGCCTCAGGGTTCGATGCTGGGCCAGTTACTGTTTGTCGACTATATGAAAGATTTGGATGCGAAAACACAGCAGCAAGAATAGCAAGTCTGCAGATGATACAAAAGTAGGTTGTTTTGCGGAAACCAGTGAAGATGGTTGTAATGAAGTGTAATAGGATCTTGACTGATTAGCCAAGTGTACCGAGGAATGGTTGATGCAATTTAATGCAGATAAATGTGAGAAACATAGAAACATAGAAAATAGGTGCAGAGGGAGGCTATTTGGCCCTTCGAGCCAGCAGCGCCATTCATTGTGATCATGGCTGATCATCCACATTCAGTTACCCGTGCCTGCCTTCTTCACAAATTGCTTGATTCCGCTAGCCCCTAGAGCTCTATTTAACTCCCTTTTAAATTCATCCAGTGTATTGGCCTCCACTGCCTTCTGTAGCAGAGAATTACACAAATTCACAACGCTCCGGGTGAAGAGGTTTTTCTCACCTCAGCTTTAAATGCCCCCCCCCCTTTATTCCTAGACTGTCGTCCCTGGTTCTGGACTCCCCCATCACTGGGAACATCTTTCCTGCATCTAGCTTGTCCAGACCTTTTATTATTTTATACGTTTCTCTAAGATCCCCTCTCATACTTCTCAATTCCAGTGAATAGAAGTCCAGTCTTTCCTATCTTTCCTCATGTGATGGTCCGGCCATCCCAGGGATTGATCTAGTAAAACTACTCTGCCCTGCCTCAATCGCAAGGATGTTCGTCCTCAAATTAGGAGACCAAAACTGCACACAATATTCCAGATGTAGTCTCACCACTGACCTATACAAATGCAAAAGGTTCTCTTTACTCCTATAGTCCAATCAAATTATAGTATTGCAAAGTGAGGTATTGCATTTTGAGAAATCTATCAAGGGCAGGACCGACACAGTGAATGGTAGGGCTCTGGGTAGTGTTGTAGGGCAGAGGGATCTAGGAGTGCAGGTGCACAGTTCCTTGAAGGCGGAGTCACAGGTGGTCACAGGTGGTCAAAAAGGCTTTTGGCACATTGGTCTTTATCTGCCAGAGTATTGAGTATGGATGTTGGCAGGTCATGTTGCAGTAATATAAGACCTTCGTGAGACCGCATTTGGGATATTATGTTCTGTTCTGGGTACCATGCTATAGGAAAGATGCTGCCAAACTGGAAACTTTACCGGTACATTTTGCGATTCATATGCCGGTAAATGGGAATAGTTCAGATGAACTAAAATGCACCATCCCTCCCCATGAAACACGGCAACCTTTGTCTGAAATTTGCGCCAGGTACAGCACTAACAAATAAACTGCTTTTCAATGGCCCTTGGATATTTTGTTACCACTGAACTCCAGCCTTGAAATGAGGGGATTTGCCTGTCATGTACATTGGTCATTTTTAATAACATTCCCTGATCATTGAAGTGTTTATTTCAGTTTCTACGAGTGCCAGATTTGCACTGCATGATGGGAGATATGCTCTCTTGAATGACTTAATAAATAAGCACATAAATGAAGTCTGCGTGTGTGGCAGCTTTCTGTGTGCCGCTGTGTGGAAAGCCCAGACGGATGAGTTGGTCATTTACTCTCAGACCGACCTTGCTGTCTGGTCTGTGGGTTTGAATTCACATCTACCTGTCACCTGGTCTGAAGTGGTTCACCGCAAAATAAACTGCAGATTGAACAGAGCCACAGCTCGTGTTCACCGGCTGGAACTAATATTCCCCACTGGGCGAAACGCACAGAACATTTACTCAACTCCCCCTTTCTCAGATCTGATCCTGCATTTTAATTTTCAGCATTATGTGTTATTCTTTCAAATGTCTGCCGGAGAGAGTTAATTAGCATTTCTAACCTGTGTTAATTAAGAAGAAAATAACAAGTTAACGTATCTTCAGCTGCCGTGTTTACCAGCGTGGATAGAGCAGCAAGATGGAGTTAGCGCTCATTGCTGATGAGATTAATTATGGATACTGAACCTTCGTTAACCCTTTAGAGTCCAACATTTGAAATAAAATAAAAGGATTCCTTATTTACATCATGTCAAAGGTAAAACATCGGGGTCAGATTTAATGAGATGAGGGTCACTGACCACACTGATAATGTCACTGCTTATCCAGACCCATCACTGACCACACTGATAATGTCACTGCTTATCCAGACCCATCACTGACCACACTGATAATGTCACTGTTTATCCAGACCCATTAATGACCACACTGATAATGTCACTGCTTATCCAGACCCATCACTGACCACACTGATAATGTCACTGCGTATCCAGACCCATCACTGGCCACACTGATAATGTCACTGCTTATCCAGACCCATCACTGACCACACTGATAATGTCACTGTTTATCCATGGTGACTTGGACAGGTTGAGTGAGTGGGCAGATGCAGTATGACGTAGATAAATGTGGGGTTATCCACTATGGCGGCGAAAACAAAGACGGAAATTATTATCTCAATGGTGTCAGATTCTGGAAAAGGAAAGAACCAGGGGCCACGGTCTAAGAATAAAGGGGAGGACATTTAAAACGGAGGTGCAAAAAAAAATCACCCAGATAGTTGTGACTTTGTGGAATTCTCTGCCACAGAAGACAGTGGAGGCCAAATCACTGGATGCATTTAAAAGTGAGTTGGACAGAGCTCTTGGGGCTAGCGGAATCAAGGGATATGGGGAAAATGCAGGCACGGGTTACTGATTGTGGATGATCAGCCATGATCACAATGAATGGCGATGCTGGCTCGAAGGGCTAAATGGCTACCTCCTGCACCTATTGATCTCTGTTTCTATGTCTCTAATACCCGTTCACTATGTGCCGTCCATTTAATCGACCGGGGCAATTCACCGCAACCATCGTGTCCACATACCACGCAAAGTCAACACCAAGATGGCAGCGGATGAATTATACTCGGTCATGAACTCTCTTTAAGAACCAAACCCTATGGTACTGTTCATCATTTGCGATGAATTCAACCAATCTAGCCTCAGGAATGCACAAGTAACTAAAATCAACATCTCTCTCTCTCCCCCAGTCCATCCCCCTCGGCAGGGCTTAAGCACGACGTAGTAAGTACGCCTACACGACCAGTAAGTATGCCTGCCGTTCCATTTGTCGCTATCGTTGGTCATCCGATCATCTATTGGTGGTGCTCCTGCTGGCATTCAGAAAGATTTAATAACGAAGCACCAACGAAAAGAGCAACACAGCAGTGGTCTGAGGAGACCGGGGGTCTCCATTAGGTCTGCCCTCAGTCGATGAAGTGGAACTCTTATTAAGCTATTTGCAGTTTCACACAGCGAAGGCACAGTAATCGGTCCGATTGGATATGCGTTGGGGAACATTGAGTCGTAATATGAAGACGAATTATCAGGAAATCAACTCAATCGAAGTCCGGGCTGCATATAAAGACTGGGCAAACGTCAATAATGATCAGTTAATGGACGACGAAACAAATCTCCGTCATCAAACAATACAAATTTTTCATTTCAAAAGAGAATACAGATGCTGTAATCTTGAATAAAGAGACATAACTCAGCGGGTCATGCAGCATCCGTAGATGCAGCTGACGTAAGTTTTAGATTCGGGGCCATGAGACGGAGCAGAAGGCATCAATGATTAGAAAGTTGGAAAGTAAATGATGGGGCCGATCAATGGCAACATGTGAATGTTCCTGTG
Source organism: Rhinoraja longicauda (assembly GCF_053455715.1). NCBI lineage: Eukaryota > Metazoa > Chordata > Chondrichthyes > Rajiformes > Arhynchobatidae > Rhinoraja > Rhinoraja longicauda. The sequence continues at coordinate 5,995 of NW_027601585.1, forward strand.
TAGCGTAGTGCGTGGCTGGGGATCAGAGTGAAGATGTTCCGTCTGCCTGTACGGGAGGACTGGATGAAGCTCATGACGAAACAGATGGGGAGTGAAGAGAGAGGTTCCACTGAATGGAATAGACAGAGAGCGGGTGGTGAACAGAGTGGCGTCACTTGGTGTTAAATGTTATCTGGGCATGTTGGGATCTGTCCTCGTCTGGGGTGGGAATCTGCAATAAAGGGATCAGGAAGATGCACTTCCGTTTACAGGGCAACGGGTCATGAATGGAAATTCCATCCCCGATGCAAAGACGACCTCACAGTGAATAATAATTGCCTATGGGATCCATTTTACTCCAGAAGACCGTCCTGCATCATTTATGGGTTCAAGGTGAATGTGCAAAAGATTAGTAGGAACCTGATGGGTAACTTTTTCACGCAAAGGATGGTGGATGTATGGAACAAGCTGCCAGAGGAGGTCGTTGAGGCAGGGACTGTCCAAACATGTAAGAAGCAGTTAGACAAGTACATGGATCGGACAGGTTTGGAGGCATATGGGCCAAACGCGCCCAGGTGGGAGTCGTGTGGCTGGAACATGTTGGCCGGTGTGGGCAAGTTGGGCCGAATGGCCTGTTTCCACTCTGTATCATTCTTAGACTATGAGTCTATGCATGAATTGCTATCGGAGTTAAGTATCTGTGCTCTCTGAAGGCAGATTTCCCGTGCATTTGGAATGATGCGGTGATCTGAATCGAACCCCGGTCACCTGCTCGGGATTCAGCAGGTGAGGCACCGTTGCCGATTGATGAAAGGAGACGCACAAATATCACAGTGTTTCCCCCGGAGCGGGAGCTGGAATAATGACAATCTGATGCAAAAACTCAGGAAACATAAAATCGGAAAATATGCGAGGATTTCTCACGGAATGATATCGCGCGTCCGGACGCCGTGAGACCAGCGGTCGGCGGTCTGTCGAAGGAAGTGTTCGGTTTCATCAAGAAATGCACGTGACGACTGTTTTACAATAGAAACATTTAGGTCTCGTCCTAATCAGAAGCCTTGGATGAAAAGGGAGATTCACACTTGGTTAATGTCCTGATCTGAGGCTTTGAAGCAAGATGACCCTGAACGGAACACGAAGGACAAGTGTGATCTCCGCAAGTCAAACAGGGATAAGAGGATTCCAAATCAGGCTGGGGGCTCAATTCAAGCAAGCGGATGCCTGGCGACTGCATTGGCTCTGATGACCACCACGGTTTACGAGCCGAACAATGTATCGTTGGATAACCCGCTTTGAACAGGAAAACACTGTTTCATCAATGCGTATTCACCCACCACCCGATGGTTCTGTCTAATACATCCCAATGGCAGAGATCATAAAGCATGGAGACATATAGCGCGGAAACAGGCCGTGCCGCCCAACATCCACGTGTCGATTAAAATGGACCATCTGATCTAATTCGGGTTGCCTACATCCCCGAAAACCTTTCCAAACCGTGTACCCGTCCAAATGTCCTTCACATTGTGTGTGCCTCGGCATGTTTCTGGGCAGGTCGTTTCACATTTCCTCAACCCTCTGAATGAAATAGTTGCCCCTCACGTTTATATTAAACATTAACACCTCTCACCTTAAACCCATGCCGTATCGTGCTTGATTCTCCTACCCTGTTAAATAGACTGTGCCTTCACTCCATTTGTTCCCCTCATACCATTTTCGCCTGCAGAGGTCACCTCTCAGGCCCCTGTGCTCCTAGGCATAAAGTCCAAACATGTCCAACCAAGCCCTGTAGCCCAGGCCCTCGAGTGCTGGCAACATTTTCATCAATCAAGCATGATGGCATCTTTCGAGAAGATTAATTCTCGGTGATCGGTCGGTCCGAACGAACCATCTGGCACGGTTTTGAAATAGTGCGCCTTTCAACGTATTCGCCGCCATCTGTAAACATTGTTTTGGTGTCAGTTGCAAACATACTAACTATGAGCGCACAAGTAGAGTTGCTGCCTTACAACGCTTGCAGCTGAAGACGCTGGTTCGATTCCGACGACGGTGCTGTCTGTTCGCAGTTCGTACGTTCCCCCGTGAGTTTTCTCCGAGATTGATGGTTTCCTTCCACACTCCAAAGACCTACAGATTTGTAGGTTAATTGGCTTGGTATGAGCCAAGTGCATCTAGGATTGAGTTAATATGCGAGGATCGCTGGTTGGAGCGGACTCGATGCGCCGAAGGGCCTGTTTCCGCGCTGTAAGTTTAGACTTTGGCAAAGGACAGTGATCAGCAGGAGGATAAAACAAATATCTTCCACCGACCCAGAAACAAAGTTTCGTATCAAAAGGGAATAAAGATACTAAATCTGGAATCTTGAATCTTGGAGGAACTCAGCTGGTCAAGCAGGTCTGTTAAAGCAACAGGTCGAATTCGACGTTTCGGTCCAACTCCCAGTGAGGTCGAGCACAAGGAGCTGAATTATTATAAAACAGGTAAAGGTTTCACTGAGATTGTCAGGGAGAACATGGGATGTGCTGTGTAGCATAGCGTATGGCTGAGGGTCGGAATTAGATGTTCCGTCTATCTGTTCGGGAGGACAGGATGAAGGTCCTGACGGAACAAATGGGAAGTGAGGAGAAAGATTCCACAGAGAGAAATAGACAGAGGGAGGGTGGTGAACAGACTGACGACACTGGGTTTGAACATATCGTCTGAATGTTGAGGTCTGCTCTAGTTAATTGTGAAAAGCTGCAATATGAGAGCAGAAAAACGCACTAATGCTAATATAAGAAAATAACTGCAGATGCTGGTACAAATCGAAGGTATTTATTCACAAAGTGCTGGAGTAACTCAGCAGGTCGGGCAGCATCTCGGGTGAGAAGGAATGGGTGACGTTTCGGGTCGAGACCCTTCTTCAGACCCTTCACTAATGCTAATGGTATGTTGGCCTTCATAACGAGAGGATTTGAGTATAGGAGTAAAGAGGCCATTCTGCAGTGGTACCGGGACCTGGTGAGATCACAGGTGGAGTATTGTGTGCAGTTTTGGTCTCCTAAATTGTGGAAGGACATCCTTGCTATTGTGGTAGGTCCGGAGGATAATCCCCGGTATGGCGAAACTGACATATGGGGAAAGTTTGTAAAGATTGGGCTTGTCTTCACTGGAATTCAGTAGTAGCTGGCTGCACTGATAACTAGATGGCTGGATAACCAGTGAGCTACATTTCTAGCCAATAGGATGGACAGCCAGAGAGCATATTAGCTGTCTAGATAGAAACATAGTTTGCTACCTGGGTAGCTAGCTACCCGCATTGCATAACTTGAAAGCTAGATAGCTGGATGTGTAGATAGCTGAATAACTAGATTGCAAGATCGCTAGCTAGAGATATAGGCAGCTCTCTGTGGGGTGCGCTCTCTCTCTCTCGCGAGGCCCACAGAGGGAGATCTAGTCATATCTAGGTTTGTAGATAGCTACCTTGCAAGCTAAATTGACAGATAGATCGCTCACGCCGGCTATATATATATATATGGCTGGATGCCGAGATGGCTAAATGGCTTTCTGGCTAGATGGTTGGAAGGCTAGCTGGCTACTTGGGAAATTGTTCAGCTTGGAAGCTGGCTCGCTGGGTAGATGGCGAGCTGAATAAAGCCAGATGGCTGGATGGGCAGATGGCGAGGTGGCTTGATGAGTAGATGGATGGAAAGCTTGATGGCCAGCTGGCTAGATAGCTAGATAGCTTAGCAGCTAGCTAGATAGATAGATGACTACATGGCTAAATGGCTTGATAGCTAGGTAGCAATAGGTGGTAGGTAGATAGCTAGATAGCCAGTTTAAGAAACAAATAGCTAGATTCATTGCGACAGAGATAAATGGATAGATAGCTCTATAATTAAATCACTAATTAGCTCGTTAGACTGCTAGCTAGATAGCTGGATAGCTAGATAGGTGGATTGCTAGCCAACAGGATAGATAACTAGGTAGATAGCTAAATATATAGTAAGCTAGATAATAAGGTAGCTCGCTTGGTAAATTCCTACAAGACTAAATAGCTATATAGCTAGGTGGATAGCTAGATAGGGAGATAGATAGAGAGATAGACAGATAGATAGATAGCTAGTTAGTCTGTTAGCTATAGAGCTAACAGCTGGATGAATAGTCAAATTGATAGGTAGCCGGCTCCCTACATTGGTGGATAGCTGTTTAGCTAGTTAGCATGACAGCTAGGAAGCTGGATATCAAGTTATATAGATTGATTACCAGCGGGAAAGACAGCCAGATAGCGTGTTAGCTTTCTAGATAGCCAAATACCTGCATTGCTAGATAGCTTGAACGCTAGACAGATTGATGGTGTGATAGCCGAATCTCTGCATAGCAAAAATAGTTAGCTAGTTGCGTAGGCAGTTCTTTGTGGAGTGCGGTCTCTCGCTCGCTCGCTCTCGGGGGGGGGGGGGGGAGATGAAAGGGAGAACGAGAGAGACCCGTTTCGATCTAGCTAGATAGCTCATTAATCGCTATAAATCTCTCTTGCGATCTGGCTCGTGAGCTGTCTACTGGTATAGCTGGCTAGATGCCTAGCTCACTAGCCATCTAGCAAAGCTTCATCAAGCTAAACCCGCTATCTGGCCGCCAAAGCTGTTGGCTAACAATCTAGTTATCTAGTTATCTATCTCTCTAGCTCTCAGGCAAGTTAGTGACCTAGCTATGTTGCGACCAAAATAGTTAGCTCTTTACCTATCAATCAAGCTATCTCGAGAACTGGATTGCTAGCCAGCAGGATAGACTGCCAGACAGCGTGTGAGCTATCTCGACAGCAAGATAGCGAACTACCTAGATAGCTATCTACATGCAATGCTAGACAGCTAGAAAGCTGTATATCTGTATATCAGCTATCAGCGAGATAGCTGGAGATATTGATAGTAAATAGGTAGCTCTCTATCTAGGCAGCTATTTAGGGGGTGCGCTCTCTCTCTCTCTCATCCTCTGTGGCCCTCGTGAGAGAGGGAGATCTTTTTGAGTGGGAACGATAGGTGAGCCATGATAGAATGCAGGAGTGGACTCGATGGGCCTTGGTGCAATAACTCTGCTGCTATGACTTTTGTACCCAGTGTTCTTTTTTAACAGTGCACTGCAGCATCCTCACACAGCGCACCCCAGTGGATGTACAGTAGCAATAGACTGTCACATCGCTCTCCCGTGGATGAACATCAGCAGCACACTGCAACATCCACACACAGCGCACCCCAGTGGATGTACAATGGCAATATACTGTCATGGCGCCCTCCCCTGGATGAACATCAGCAGCACACGGCAACATCCACACACAGCGCACCCCAGTGGATGTACAATGGCAATATACTGTCATGGCGCCCTCCCCTGGATGAACATCAGCAGCACACTGCAACATCCACACACAACGCACCTCAGTGCATGTACAATAGCAATATACTGTCATGGCGCCCTCCCCTGGATGAACATCAGCAGCACACGGCAACATCCACACACAGCGCACCTCAGTGCATGTACAGTGGGAATATACTGTCACAGCGCCCTCCCGTGGATGAACATCAGCAGTACACTGCAACATCGAGGCACAACAGCCCTCACTGTCTGTACAATATAAGTGCATCGCAGCATCAGCATTGCTTATGATGAACCTTGTGTTCCCAATGCGAAACACGCAAATCGTGGTAGTACGTTTAGAGTAATAAATAAGGCACGTAGAATGCTTGCTATATTTGACCGAGTCATTGAATATGAGTCAGATGTCAATATTCAACTTTAGAGAACTTTACTTCGGCCGCTTTTGCAGCATTGTGTACAGTTATGTTCGCTCTCGTACACGAAGGATATGGGCGCTTCGGAAATCGTGTTCAAGACGTTTACAAGAACATCGCCTGGAGCGTATGAACAACCAGACGTTGGACTGGTTCATCGGAGTTCGGGCAGTGACCTGCTAGATCGATAGCAAATTATGAGAGGCAAAGATATGGTAAACAGTCAGAACATTCCTCTCAAGATGGAAATATCAAGTATTGAAGGCCACCCCTTTATGGTGAAAGGGATGAAGTTTAAACGAGGGGTGCAGGGAAAGCAAGGGGCAGTGTGTGCATCGAACGCAATACCGCAGGTGGGCATTGGGTGATAAGGAATAGGAGTAGAATTAGACTATTCGGCCAATCGTCTTATCCGCCAATCTTTTTCCCTCCAAACCCCATTCTCCTGCCTTCTCCCCATAACTTCTGATACCTGTATTAATCAATAATCCACAAATTCATCATTTTCTGACTAAATAAATTTCTGATCATCTTCAAAAGAGAACGTAGATTAATTCTGAGGAAATGATCTGTTGTCCGAGACGCTCCCACAAGTGGAAACATACTTTACACATCCACTGGATCTAAACCATTCACATATCTGTATGTTTCAATGAGGTCCACCCTCATACTTCTAAACTCCGAGTGCAAGCCGGGAGCCGACAAACGCTCGCCATAAGTTAACTTATTGCTGGGATCATTCTTGTAAACCTCCTCTGGACCCTCTCCAGAGCCAGCACACCTTTCCTCTGATATGGTGCCCAGAATTGCTCACAATATTCCAAATGCGGCCTTCCCAGCGCCTTGTATAGCCTCAACATTACATCTGTGTTTCTGTATGCAAGTCCTCTTGAAATAAATGCAAGCAATGAGTTTGCTTCCATTAGACAATAGACAATAGACAATAGACAATAGGTGCAAGAGTAGGCCATTCGGACCTTCGAGCCAGCACCACCATTCCATGTGATCATGGCTGATCATTCTCACCGGTTCAACTTGCTGATAAAAAAATTGGGAATCCTTAACCAGCACTCCCAAGTCCCTGTGCACTTCCGATTTATGGATTATTTCCCCACTTAGACAATAGTCTACGCCATTATTCCTACTACCAAATACTCCGCACTTTGCTACACTATATTCCATCTGCCACTTCTCTACCCATTCCCCCAACATGTCCAAGTCCTTCTGCGGAGTCCATGCTTTCTCTAAACTACATGCCCTTCCACCTCTTTTCGTAACATCCGCAAACATGGCCACAAAGCCTTCAATCCCCTCGTCCAAATCATAATATAAAACGTGGAGTAGCGGGCAAACACCGATCCTTGAAGATCTCCACTAGTTACTGTTAGCCAACGAGAAAAAATCCCCCTTTATTGCCACCCTTTGTCTTCTGCCATCCAGCCAACCAGTTATCCATGCTGGTATCTGCCTTTTGACACCGTGGGCTCTCATCTTCCTAAGCAGCCATCTTGTGACACCTGGTCAAAGGTTTTCTGAAAATCAAAGTAAACAACATCTACTGTCTCCCCTTTGTCTGTCTTGCTATTTACTTCTTCAAATAATTCCAGCAAATTTATCAAACACGACCTTCCCTTCACAAAGCCATGCCAACTTATGCCTATTTCATCGTGCACTGATAAATACTCTGTCACATCATCCTGTATAACGGTTCTTAAAATCTTACCACCCACTCCACTGGTGTTGGACGCAGTTACAATAGTGACATTTAAGACAAGTTCAGATTTTCAGGTAATGAAGGGATATACATTGTGAGAAGGCAGGTAAGGTTGGTCGTCTCATGTTCGGCACAGCTATTATTAGCCGAGTGTCCTGCCGTGCCTTGTACTTCGTGTACGAAAGAAATGCAGATGCTGTTTTAAATGGAAGGTAGACACAAAATGCTGGTGTAACTCAACGAGACAGGCAGCATCTCTGGAGAGAAAGAATGGGTGACGTTTCGGGTCGAGACCCTTCTTTAGAATGTTGTCGGAGAGGTCGGCGGGAAAGAGATAGAATTCTGTTGGAGACAGTGAGACTGGTGGGAGAACTGGGAAGGAGGAGGGGTGGAGAGAGAGGGAAAGCAAGGGCTAATGGAAGTTAGATAAGTCAATGTTCATTTCGCAGGTATGTTAGCTGCCCAAGCGAAGTATGAGGTGCTGTTCCTCCAATTTGCGCTGGGCCTCACTCTGACAATGGAGGATGCCCAGGACAGAAAGTTCAGATTGGGAATGGGGGAGCGGGAGTGAGTTAAAGTGCTGATCAACCGGGAGATCAGGTAGGACTGTGTGGAGCTGTTCAGCGAAACGATCGTCGAGCTTGCGTTTGGTCTCGCCGATGTCACTCCTTCAGTACTATCCCACAGTATACCGTTACAGCAGTACTACCCCACAGTGCGTCACTCCATCAGTACTACCACATAGTGTCACTCTATCAATTCCATCCCACATTATGACATAACAATAGTACTACAGCACATGATGTCACTCCATCAGTACTACCCCAGAATGTGCCATTATATCAATAATACCCTACGTTAGGTCACTCATCAATACTACTTCACAGTCTGTCACTCCATCAGTACTGCATGTTACTCAATTAGTAGAACCCAAGAGCGTGTCACTCTCATCAGTACAACCCTACAGTATTTCATTCCATAATTTCTGCCACACGGTGTTTTACTCCGTCAGTACTACCTTAGTTATGTAATTTCATCCGTACTACCCACAGCTTTCCCCCCTTCAGTAATACCGTCGAATGTGTCACTCCATCAGTGCTACCCCAAAATGTACCAGCCCTTCAGTACTACCCCACAGGATGTTAATCCATAAGTACTATCCCACAGCGTGTCAGTACTACCATATCGTCTGTTACTCCATCATTACTGCATCACAACATGTCATTCATTCGGAACTATCCCATGGAATGCCATTGCATCAATACTACTAAATGGATAGCCATTCCATCAGTACTAACCCACAGTTTGTCATTCGATCAGTTCTCCCCCTCAGTGTGTCAATCCATCAGAACTACCCTATAATATGTCATTACATCAGTACTGCCCCATTTAGTTTCACACCATTAATACTATCCGACAGTGTGCCACGAAATCAGTACTACCATATCGTGTGTTCCTCCATCAGTACTACCGCACACTGTGAAACTCCATCAGTAATACACCAAAATGTTTTGCTCCATCACTGCCCACCCACAGTTTGTCACTTCACTAGTACTACCCCAAAGTATATTGCTCCATCAGTACTGCCCACATTGTGTCACTCCATCAATACTACCCCGCTGGTTATCACACCATCAATACAAGCCTACAGTGTGTTAGACGATCATTACTACAACACACTATGTCACTCCATCAGTACAACCCTAGAGCGTGTCACTTCATCGGTACTACCGCACTGTATACCATTCCATCAATACACACCCACAGTGTTTTCCAACATCAGTAACACGTTGTGTATCATTCCATTAGTACTACCGCACAGGGTGTCACTCTATCAGTACTATCCAACGGTGTGTCACTCCATCAGTACTACACAATGAGTCCTTCCATCAGTACTACCCCACAGTGCTTCAATCCAGCAGTATTAACCTGGAATATGTCTCTCCAACAGTGCTACACCGCAGGGTGTCACTCAATTAGTACTATCCCACAGTATGCCATTGCGTCAGAACTGCCACATAGTGTGTCACTCCCTCAGTACTACCTCAAAGTGTGTCACTCCACCAGCACTACCCACAGTGTGCCACTGCATCAGTACTAAAATATTGTTTGTTACTCCATTTGTACCACCCTACATTGTGCCACTCCACCAGTGCCTCCCCGCAGATCGTCGCACCATCAGGAATATCACTCGTGTTATCGTCGCATCAGTACTACGCCACCGTGTGTCACTCCATCAGTACAATCCATTGATTATCACTCCATCAGTATACCACGCACCGTGTCACTCCATCAGTACTACCCCACAGTATCAACCCATCAGTACTTCCTCGCAGCGTCACTCCATTAGTATTCCCCACAGTGTGTCACTCCATCAGTCCTACCTCACTTTGTCACCCCAACAGTAATTCCCCACAGTTTCACTCTGTTAGCATTTTTCCACAATGTCTCACTCCATTAGTACTACCCGATGTTTATCATTCAATCAGGACTATCCCAGTGTGTCACGCCATAAGTGCTGCCACAAATTGTGTCAATCCATCAGTATTGGCGCTCAGTGTGTCACTGCATTAGTACTACACCACAGTTTGTCATCACAAAAGTATTACCGCTCCGTCGGTGAAACCGCACAGTGTCTCACTGCATCAATACAACTCCATGGTGTTACACTCCATCAGCGCTGCCCAACATCATGTCACTCCAGTGCAACCCTAGATCGTGTCACTCCATCAATGCTCCCCGCAGTATATTCTTCCATCAGTACTCCCCAAAGTGTTTCAAAACATCAGGACTATCTCAAATGTGTCATTCCATCCGCAACACCCCACAGAGTGCTAACCCATCACTGCGACTCCATAGTGTGTAATTCCATCAATATGTCACCACGGTTTGTCATCGCAACAGTATTACTGCACAGCGTGTCAATCCATCGGTATTAATGCGTCACTCCAACAGAATGTGTTATTACATCAGTCCTACCCCACAGTGTGTCATTCCACCAACACATCTCCACAGTACGTCATTACACCAGTACTACTCCATAGTGTTGCACTCCATCAGTACAACACTGGTGCATGTCACTCCATCAGTACTACCCTACAATATGTTATTCCATCAGTATTACACCACAGTGATGCACTCCATCAGTACTGCCTTAAGCTTGTTATTCCATTATGTACAACCACACGGACTCATTCAATTAGTATTACCCAACAGTGTAACCCTCCATCTGTACTGCCCCACCGTCAGTCCTACTTCAGTGTGGAAGTCACAATGTGCAACCCGACAGTACCACCGAACATTGTGTCAATACTTCAGTACTCGCCCACTGTGCGCCATTCTGTCTATACTACCCCCAGTGTGTCATTCAATCAGCACTACACCGACGTATGTCACTCCATCAGTACAACCGCGCAGTGTGTCACTCCATCAGTACTGCTCCACAGCGTGTCACTCCATCAGTGTTACCCCAAGGGGTGGGGTGATGGAGTGACAAATTGTGTGGTAGTAGTGATGCAATGACATGGGTACTACCACACAGTTTGTCACTCCGTCAGTACTACTTCAGTGTGGAACTATATCAGTGCGACCCCAGGGTGTCAGTCCATCAATTCTACGCCACAGTGTGCCAGTTCCTCCGTACTACCTCACAATGTATCACTCCATTTGTCTACCCCACAGTGTTTCATCCATCAATTATTCCCCACAGTATGTCATTACAACAGAACTACCTCACAACTTGTCATAAATCAGTATTATTCCAATGTGTGTCACATCGTCAGTACTACTCCACAGTTTGTCATAACAACAGTACTACTCATTGTGTCACTCCATCAGTATTACCCGCAGTGTGTCACTACACCAGTAGAGGCCCATGGCGTATCACTCCATCAGAACTACAGCAAAGTGTGCCACTTCATCAATCCTACTGCAGTGTGTCACTCCATCTGTACCAGGATGGAATACACATCAGGTACAGGACTGACAGCAGGCTGTTCAACCTCAGGCGCCTGCAAGCTGTTACAAACGTGAAGGAGACCATCATCAGAGATTTCTTGTTTGCTGATGACTGCGCCAGCACAGAGCAGAAGATGTAGCATGAAATGGACTGCTTCTCACAGGCCTGTGACAACTTTGGTCTCTCGATTAGCACCAAAACGTCTGAAGTTATCTACCAGCCGCGCCTGGAAAGCCCTACCAGGAACCACACATCACGGTGAAGGGGCAGAACCTACAGGCAGTCGACAGCTTTACCTATCTGGGTAGTACACTCTCGTGAGTGATGAACATTGACGCTGAGGTCAACAACAGGATTGCCAAGGCCAGCGCTGCCTTTGGGCGACTCCATGGGAATGTTTGGGAGCGGAGAGGACTCAGCCTTACCACCAAGCTGAAGGTCTACCGTGCAGTGGTACACTCTGCCAGTGAGACTTGGACTGTCTACAGCAGACATGCCAAACAGCTCAACCACTTTCACTTGAGCTGCTTACGGAGACTCCTTCACATCAGGTGGCAGGACAAAATTCCCGACAGAGAGGTCTTGGAACAGGCCGGAATCCCCAGCATTCACACCCTCCTACGGAAAGCCCAAGCCAGATGGGCAGGCCATGTCGTCAGAATGCCCGAGAGTCGACTGCCAAAACAGCTTCTGCATGGAGAACTGTGTCAGGGCAAGCGCTCAGTAGGAGGACAGAAGAAACGGTTTAAGGACTGCCTCAAAGTGTCCCTCAAAGACTTGGACATCAACCTCAGCACTTGGGAGTCTCTTGCTCTGGACCGTCCCAACCTGGCGTAGCAAGCTCACCACAGGAGCCCGTGCAGCAGAGAACAGACGCACTGCAGAGGCCCAAAGGAAACGCACCGCGCGCAAGGCCCGGGCTACCTCCACTTCCACTGTAGCAGCCATCCACTTGTGTCCTACGTGTGGGCATGCCTTCCGGGCCCGGATTGGCCTCACCAGTCACTTCACGACCAACAGTCACCAATCCTCCAACTGAAAGTGAAGTCATGGTCATCTTCGAACCCGAAGGACGAACAACAAAAACAACACAGCGCATTGTGTCACTCCATCAGTACTACCCCCACATTGTGTAATCCATCAGTACTACCCCCACAGTGTGTCACTCCATCAGTGCACTGCCCAGTGTGTAACTCCATCATTACTACTGCGCAGCGTGTCACTTCATCAATACAACTTCAAAGTATGCCACTCCATCTGTACCAACCCAGTGTGATAATCCACCATTACTACCATACATTATGTCACTCCATCAGTTCCACTGCACAGTGTGTCACTCCATCAGTAATGCCCCACAGCGTGTCACGTCGTCACTAAAACCCACGGTATGCCATTACATCCTTACAAACACACATGTTCACACCCTCAAACACAGTCAAACACGCACACACACATAGCCGCGCACGAAGACACACACAATCTCTCAAATGCAATCACAAACAATCAAATATACTCTCACACGTACACATGCATTCACACTAACAGATATTCACACGCACTAGCACTAAGAGACACGCACTTATCACACACTTACACACGAACACATTCTCTGCCAACAACATCATATACTCTCCCACACACTCACGCACACACACACACACACACGCGCACACGCACACACACTATCAAAGAATTACATCCTCAAACACTCTGACAAACTCACATCCCACATATTCTCTCACATTCTCACAAACAGCCACACACACGCACAGACGCAAACACTGTCCTTCACAAACCCACATACACTCTCCCACTCAGAGACACAGATACATTCAATGGCACTTGCATCCACACTTACTAATGCTCGCACACTCACACGCACACTCACGCACTAGCACAGACAGACACACACACACAAATATAGGCACTCTTACATACTCTACCGCTCTCTCACACGCAGACCCGCATGCACACGTGGACATTTTGGGATTGGGTGTATCCTTGGATGTTCGCGGCGAGCAGCGCAGCGCAGCGTGGCCGGGTGTTCCCGGTGACCGGGGCCAAGCCCCTCAGTCGGCCCGGCTCGCCCACCGCGGATGGCGATGAGAACCGCGCCTCGGGAGCGATGTGGGAGCCGCCAGGAACCGCAGAGAGCGAGGCGGACCGTCGGAGAGCGAGGAAGACCGCCGAGAACGAAGGGGCGACCCGCGGTGCGGCGGCAGGCAGGAGATACAACTATCTGGCCAACGTTTGTAACTTTGTCGGCGTCAAAATGTGGCGACACTTTTGTACTGCCTAGGTGAGGTCTTCTACATGATGTTACCGGGTTGTCTGCAAAACTAAGCATTTCACTCTACCTGGGTCCGTGATAATAAGGTATCACTGAATCATTGCAATTCCTGCAACCGCATACAATAACGCATACGCACACACACCGACTCATGTGCACAATCTCACACATTCACACTCGTATACACGTGCTAGCACACTCTTGCACGGACTCGCACACTCACACTGTCACACACAATCAATATCCAATGCGAGTCAGGCTACACCTCTGGAGAAATCTAGTTGAGTATGTCAGTTCAGTGCAGTTTATTGTCACGTGTACGGAGGTACCGTGAAAAGACTTTGTTGCGTGCTACCCAGTCAGTGGAAACAAAATACTTCATTACAGTCGAGCCATTTACAGAGTATAGATACACGATAAGGGGATAACGTTCAGTGCGAGGTAAAGCCTGCAAAATCCGATCGAGGATAGTCCGAGGATCAACAAAGAGGTAGATAGTAGTTCAGCACTGCTTTCTGGTTGTGGTGGGATGATTCCGTTGCCTGATAACAGCTGGGAAGACGCTGTCCCTGAAACTGGAGGTGTGCATTTTCACACCTCTGTACATTTTGCCAGATGGGACAGAGGAGAAGCAGGAGTGGCGATGGTGTAACTCATCCTTGATTATGCTGCTGGCCTTGCCGAGGCAGCGTGGTTTATAAATTGAGTCAATATAACGGAGGTCGGTTTGTGTGATGGTCTGGACAATTCACTGCAATTTCTTGCGTTCTTGTATGGAGCTGTTCCTAAACCAAGCTGTGATGCATCTTGATAAAATACTTTCAATGGTGCATCTGTAGATGTTGGTGAGAGTTGTAGAGGGCACGCCGAACTGGCTAAACCTGCTAAGGACATGGATGGGTGAAGTTTCGGTTCGGGACCTTTCTTCAGACTGATTGTGGTGGGACGGGTGAACAGCAGGACAAAGCGAGTTGAACGATGAGCGGGTGAATACCGTTTTCATTGTCAGGTGCGAGGTAAGCGTTGAGCAGGACGGAATTATAAAGAAAGAGGAAGTAATATCGGTTGAAGGTGTGGTGGAGGGATGTATTGGTGCGAGTCCGGATGAAGCACGAGGAAGAGCGAGGGGGAAGTGGGAATTTGCACTTTGTTACCTAACATTGGATAATTCAAAGTTCATACCATTAGGAATTCTCTGCCTCAGAAGGCAGTGGAGGCCAATTCTCTGAATGCACTTAAGAGAGAGCTAGATCGAGCTTTAAAGGATAGCGGAGTCAGGGGGTATGGGGAGAAGGCAGGAACGGGGTAGTGATTGAGAATGATCAGCCATGATCACATTGAATGGCGCTGCGTACAGGCTCGAAGGGCCGAATGGCCTCCTCCTGCACCTATTGTCTATTGCTGCAAGGCACCAAGGGGGGAATATGAAGTGGCGTTCTTTCAGTTTGCATGTAGCTTCAGTGTGGCGATAGAGGAAGCAAAGGACAGAAAGGTCAGTGTGGGAAGGCGAGTTACAACGGGAAGATCCGGGAGGCCTTGACCGAATGCCGGTAAGTGTTCGGCCGAACGGTCGCCGAGTCTCCAATTGACCACGCCGATGCAAAGGAGACCATATCTGGAACACCGCATGCAATAGAAGGGGTTAGACGAGGTGCATGTGAACAGCAGCCTCACCTGGAAGGGCCATTGAAGTGTGAGGGAACGGGGCAGAGACATCCCATGGTGGCTGGCCGTTTTAACCGCACTTCGCAAGAAAGGCCTTGGAGAGAGAGGTGAGGGCGAGCAGGAGGAGTGTTGCGGAAAAGAGAGAGACAGATAGGGAGTACAGTGATGAAAAGGAAGAGATGGCGGAGAAGACGAAAGAAGGGATGGAGGGAGAGTTAAGTAACAAAGGGAGAGTGGGAACATGAAAAGAGAACGGAGTTCAGATCGCGTGGGTTGGCAAAACGGAGCGATGGAAGGGTCAGATAGTTAGAAAGAAACGGAGGGATAAATGCAATGGGGGTGAGAAGGAGGGGGGGGGTTAGGAGAGAGAGGTTGATAGAGAGATGGCGGAGCCGAGAGGAAGGATAGAGATGGTAGGAGAGAGTGATAGTTCAGAGAGAGCGACAGCAGTAAGGATGGAGGGAGAGAGAAAGGGTGGAGGGAGAGAGAAAGGGAGGAGGGAGATGTGCCGCATCATTCGCTGTGTTATTTGGGTTGAGGACAATTCTGAATCCACAATATTTTTGTTCTCTGAGTGTCGTGAGTCTTTGGGTCGTTCCTCCTCAGAGGTGACGAAGGCAGAGAATGTTATTGTCCCGGCGCAAAATCAGACCCACTTCAGGCAAGCAAGGAGTGAATGGTTACCGGCCTCGCCTGGAGTGTGGGGGTAAGGTTGCAGTCAGTTAAACCGCGATCATATTGAGTGGTGAAGCAGAGTGGAGGGGCCACTTTAGTGCGAGGTGATCTGTTGATCTAATTCCTCAACCTGTGGACAAATGTCGCCCAGTCCACCTTCAAACTGGTCACCAGAAGCCATGAGAGGGTCCCTGGAATTTGGGATTGCCTTAGTGAGTGAAGCGGATTGAAGGAAATCAGACAAACAACACGAGGCGGAGAGTTGAACCTGATGGAGTTTGAACCAATATTCCCTTTGCTGGAACAATGCCGCTCCCAATTTCCACCCCTCAGTATCGCCACAATTCCCAGTCTTTGGAGTTTGTCAATCAATTCCCTGAATAAATCACGACCTGTCTCAGCAGGGATTTCACTTGGCTGATGTCATCTGTTTGCGAATCATTTCAAAAGCTCTATTTTTAATTCTGTTGAAACTTCACTGTCCCGGTGGAGACGGAAAATGGTATAAAATCTCCGGGAATGTTCTGCCCCGGCATTTCATTCCGAGAGATTACCGGTAGTTCACGGGGACACGTCGCTGGTCAGAGAACATGTGGGAAAAGCTTCGGGAATATTACGCCGTGCAGAAAATCTTGTACGTGATCATTGCTGCCGTTGGAGTCCCTGGTAAGTGAACAGAACAATTCAAGATTTATAACTCCGTCCGTTAACCAGTGTTGACCTGATTCTGATCGTGTTACAATATTCCCAACTGATGATCGTTGTGTAAGAATGTGTAGATTATATCAATCCACTCAGTGAAATATTTTTGAATTAACGCTGTGAATTTTCTCATTTTCAGGCAGCCGAAACTAACCCTCTCTTTCTCCCACTGCCGGGACCCACTAGAATGTTGTTCTTGCCTTCAGTGGGACCATGCCCAGAGTTGTCCCAGTGCTCGGGACAGGCAGCTCTCCGGGACGGTGTGACTGGGAAGGGGTTTACATTGTGAAGTTCACTGTGTCTGAGTTATTGATCAGAGTGAACACCCGCTCCTGTGGACACCGAACTGAGGAATGAACCCATTAACGGAGCCACTCTGCTGCCGGATCCTAAGTTGTCCCTGCCTTCTCTCTGAACCCTCCTCGTCCCCATCAGATGCCGAGTTCCCCGAGCCCCGGTTAAACGCGGCCGGTCACGGTTAAGTCTGTCAAACCGGCCCCATCAGAGACTGTGAGCGGGGTTAACTGTAGACAGGACCATTCCGCCTACTGTAGCGGGCGACTGCTCGTTCCCTCCCCTCCCTTTACCCCGCCCGTCTCCTTATCTCCTCTCCCCTGAAGCAGGCAGGTCGGGCACAGTCGGAGCCGGGTCTGACATTGTTAAACCTGCAGCCGCGCACCGACTCCAACACTCCTGATCTCCAGCTGAAAGTGGAGCCGGTGTTCAGCCCCGGAGACCGTGTTCAGTAATGCCCAGTGTCCGCTCCCCTTCTCTTTCCGCAGTGAATTTAGTGGCGATTGTGATCCTGTCCCGGGGAAAGTGCGGCCTCTCCACCTGCACCACTCGCTACCTGGTGGCCATGGCAGCAGCCGATCTACTCGCCCTGATCACCGAGGTCATTTTGTATCAGATCCGATACCATTACTTTTATTGGAGTTTCCTGTCCATCACCCCTGTGTGCAGTGTTAACGATGTACTGAGGTATTCAGCTACAGACTGTTCTGTCTGGTTCACCGTCACTTTCACCTTTGATCGCTTTGTCGCCATTTGTTGCCAGAAGCTGAAAACTAAATATTGCACCGGGAAAACTGCGGCTGCGGTTCTCGCAACAGCCGGCGTTCTGCTGTGTCTGAAAAACGTTCCCCGCTACTTCACACGGGAACCCTGGAGAACCATCGACAATGTCCCATGGGGCTGTGGCACGGTGGACAGTTATTACACTGACCCCGGGTGGGTGGCATTTGACTGGATCGACACGGTTTTAACTCCGTTCCTCCCTTTCGCTGTGATCCTGCTGCTCAACGCTCTGACAGTCCGGCACATTTTAGTGGCCAGTCGGGTCCGTCAGGGGCTGAGGGGTCAGAGCAAGGGGGAGAAGCGCAGTGACCCGGAGATGGAGAGCAGGAGGAGGTCTATGGTTTTACTCTTCACCATCTCCGGCAGCTTCATCCTCCTGTGGCTGTCGTATGTTGTAGAATTCGTCTATTATCAGATCACAGGGATTGGGACTGATCCGAATGATTCCCAATATATCTTTAACGACGTCGGGATGTTGCTGAGGAATCTCAGCTGCTGCACCAACACATTTATTTACGCGGTGACCCAGTCCAAGTTCAGGGAGCAGGTGAAGAGCGCGGTGAAATATCCGTTCACCTCAGCGCTGCGGCTCATTAATAAACCCGCGCCCTGAGCGCATCCCAGAGGGCGGCCGCAGTCTCTCCGCTCCGGGCTCCGGCTCCTCACATTCACCGCCGCATCTTCCAGCTGTCAGTCCCGGGCGGATGAACCCATCGGCGGCCCCGCTCCGGGACCCCCAGCCCCTCACATTCACCCAGTCGCCCCCTTGCTCAAAGATGCAGATTAAGCAGAAAAAATAACACCATTGCCTGTCATATATATTGATCATTTTTAATGACAGTCCCTGATCATTGAAGTGTTTATTTCAGTATCTACCCCCTCACTCTCACCCCCCCCCCCGCACTGGGGACAGGTCAGGGGTAGGTTGGGTGGGTCTCCCTCTCTCTCTCTTCTCTCTTCTCTCTCTCTCTCTCTCTCTCTCTCTCTCTCTCTCTCTCTCTCTCTCTCTCTCTCTCTCTCTCTCTCTCTCTCTCTCTCTCTCTCTCTCTCTCTCTCTCTCTCTCTCTCTCTCTCTCGCTCTCTCTCGCTCTCTCTCTATATATATTTATTCCAGTTGCTGCATATTCCAAAATGCAGATTGTATTAGTTCAAGTTATGAATCCTACATAAATAAATATTCATTTAAGTTGCTGCATATTCCAAAATGCAGATTGTATTAGTTCAAGTTATGAATCCAACACAAATAAATATTTTGGATAACACAGAACACTTGTTTATTCTTTATCCTATATGCAATAAATTAGGCAAGTGCTCTCTCTCTCTCTCTCTCAACACACACACACACAGTCTCTGCCTCTCTCTCTCTCTCTCTCTCTCTTTCTCTCTCTCTCTCTCTCTCTCTCTCTCTCTCTCTCTCTCTCTCTCTCTCTCTCTCTCTCTCTCTCTCTCTCTCTCTCTCTCTCTCTCTCTCTCTCTCTCTCTCTCTCTCTCTCTCTCTCTCTCTCTATCTCTCTCTCTCTCTCTCTCTCTCTCTCTCTCTCTCTCTCTCTCTCTCTCTCTGAATCCCTCTATTTATTCCAGTTGCCACATATTCCAAAATGCAGATTGTAGTAGTCCAACTTAGGAATCTTACAGAAATTTTTTTTTTCCCCTGGCAACAGGTGACGCTCGGCTCTGTGGCGCGGCGGCCAATCCGCGGTCTCGTTCTGCCCAGGCAACAGGAGACGCAAAAAGGCATGTGCGCGGCGGCCAATCAGAGTTGCTCTTTCCACCCCGACAACAGATGACGACCAAGGCATAGGCGCGGTGGCCAATCAGAGGTCCCGTTCTACCCTGTGGGCGCGGTGGCCAATCAGAGGTGCTCTTTCTCCCCTGGCATCAGATAACGCTTTTCGCTGCAGCGTAGTAACCAATCAGAGGTGCTCCTCCCCTGAGAACATATGACGCCATAGACATGGGCGCGGCGGCCAATCAGCGGTGCTCTTTATCGCAAAGCATCAGATGACGCTATGCGCTGTGGCGTGGTGACCAATCAACGGCGTTCTTTCTCCCCTAGGACTAAATGACGCTTTAGATATGGGCGCGGCGGCGAATCAGCGGTGCTCTTTCTCCCCTAGCATCGGATAACGCTTTGCGCTGTGGCGTGGTGACCAATCAGCGGCGTTCTTTCTCCCCTAGCACTAAATGACGTTATAGACATGGGCGCGGCAGCCAATCAGAGGTTTCTTTTTTTCCTGGCATCAGATGACGCCTTAAGGCATGGGCGCGGCGACCAATCAGCGGTCTCGTTCTAGCCCGGCAATAGATGATGCCATAGACATGGGCGCGGTGGCCAATCAGTGGTCCCTTTATACCCCGGCAACAGGAGACGTCGGCCAATCGTCTGCCGCTCTTCCACCTGGCCAATCAAAGGCCTCTTTCCCGCCCTGGCAAAAGATGACGCCTAAGCCATGGGCGCGGCGGCCAATCAGAGGCGCCCTTTCTCCCCTAGGGGGGAGAGATATGCAAACTGATTGACATGCATATGCACACTGATTGACACGCCTATGCACACTGATTGACACGCCTATGCACACTGATTGACACGCCTATGCACACTGATTGACATGCCTATGCACACGGATTGACACGCCTATGCACACGGATTGACACGAATATGCACACAGATTGACACGCCGATGCACACTGATTGACACGCGTGTGCATACTGATTGACACGCCAATGCACATTGATTGACACACCTATGCACATTTTTCCCTTTTCCCTCCTTCCCTTCCTGTTTCTCTCAACGAAATGGCCGCCACATGTGCTCGCTGTTTCTTTTATAAAAATGGCCGCCACATGTGCTCGCTGTTTCTCTCGCCAAAATGGCCGCCACATGTGCTCGCTATTTGACACTATTTGGCGCTATTTGTCCGATCCCTGGTGAGACCACACCTGGAGTATTGTGTGCAGTTTTGGTCTCCTAATTTGAGTTTAGGATCAAGGAGGTCCTTCTGCAGTTGTACAATACAATACAATACAATACAATATATCTTTATTGTCATTGTACAGGAGTAAAACAAGATTGGGAATGTGCCTCCCATACGATGCAATAAATGAATTAGTTAGTCAGTATTAATTTAAACAACCCAATGAAACAAATTAGAACAGTTTTAAAACAGAATAAAGTGCAAGTAGATGTTGAAAGACTGGAGCTACGAGGCTTGTATACACTGAAATTTAGAAAGATGAGAGGAAATCTTATCGAAACGTATAAGATTAATAAGGGTTTGGACACGTTAGAGGCAGGAAACATGTTCCCAATGTTGGGGGAGTCCAGAACTAGGGGCCACAGTTTAAGAATAAGGGGTAGGCCATTTAGAACGGAGATGAGGAAAAACCTTTTCAGTCGGAGAGTTGTGAATCTGTGGAATTCTCTGCCTCAGAAGGCAGTGGAGGCCAATTCTCTGAATGCATTCAAGAGAGAGCTAGATAGAGCTCTTAAGGATTGCGGAGTCAGGGCATATGGGGTGAAGGCAGGAACGGGGTACTGATTCGGTAGCCATGATCACATTGAATGGCGGTGTTGCCTCGAAGGGCCGAATGGCCTCCTCCTGCACCTATTGTCTATTGTCTATATGTACCTGTTCACTCTGCGATGTGACCATCCGACTCAGCAGGACCGGTTCATAGCAGCTATGGCCCTGGGGATGAAGCTGTTCCTGAGTCTGGAGGTACGGGCGTAGAAGGCCTCGTATCGTCTGCCCGATGGTGGAGGTTCCCAACAGACTGTTGCAGGGGTATGAGGAGTCTTTGCGGATGCTGGTGGCTTTTCT
The DNA here is from genome assembly GCF_053455715.1 of Rhinoraja longicauda. Lineage (NCBI taxonomy): Eukaryota > Metazoa > Chordata > Chondrichthyes > Rajiformes > Arhynchobatidae > Rhinoraja > Rhinoraja longicauda. The sequence goes on from NW_027601585.1 coordinate 27,636, forward strand.
GAGGCATCGTGTGTTCTAGATGCCCTCCAAGGCTGGTAGCTGTGTTCCGATGGTCCTCTGAGCTCTATGGACTACCCGCTGAAGAGCTTTCCTTTCTGCCTCCGTGCAGCTGAGGTACCACACAGGGATGCCATGCGTTAGGATGCTCGCTATGGTGCAGCGGTAGAAGGTCGTCAGCAGCTGTTGGGGCAGACCGGACTTCTTCAGTGTTTTCAGGTAGAACAGTCGTTCTTGACCAGCGCAGTGGTGTTATTGGACCATGTTAGGTCCTCCGAAATGTGGGTGCCTAGAAACTTGAAGCTGGACACTCTCGCCACACTGTCCCCGTTGATAAAGTTCGGGGCGTATTCCCCGTTGTGTGACCTGCGGAAGTTGATGATTAGCTCCTTGGTTTTTATGGTATTTAGGGGCAGTTTGTTATCCGAGCGCCAGTCCGTCAGGTTCTGTAGTGTGTTTCATCACCGTTGGTGATCAGCCCGATCACCGTTGTGTCGTCTGCAAACTTGACAAATGGTGTTGGTGTCGAATGCAGGAACACAGTCGTGTGTGAAGAGGGAGTAGAGCATTGGGCTCAGAACACAGCCCTGTTGTGTGCCGGTCGGTACTCAGGGTGATAGTGGAGGACAGGTGCGGGCCCATTCTCACTGCCTGCGGTCGCTCCAGCAGGAAGTCCAGGATCCAGTCGCATAACGACGAGCTGAGGCCTAGCTGGTGGAGTTTGGTGATGAGCTTGGTGGGGATGACCGTGTTTGAAGGCAAAGCTATAGTCAATGAGTAGCATCCTCACGTACGTGCCCTGTCTCTCCAGGTGAGTCAGGACAGTGTGAAGACCCAGAGAGATGGCGTCCTCTGTGGATCTGTTTGCCTTATGTGCACATTGATGCGAGTCCAGTGAGTCAGGGATGCTGGATTTGATGTGTGAGAGGAACAACCTTTCAAAGCACTTCATGACTACCGGAGTTTGGGCAACCGGGCGATAGTCGTTCAGGTTGGTGATCTTTGCTTTTTTCGGCACCGGCACTATGGTAGACGACTTCAGGCACTTGGGGACTGTAGCCAGAGATAACAACAGGTTAAAATCTTGGTGAATACCTCAGCCAACTGTTCAGCACAGTCCCTAAGTAACTCTTCCTTGAAATCCATCCGAGCCTGCGGCCTTGTGTGGCTTGACCGTTCGCGGAGTGAGACCGCACCTGGAGTACTGTGTGCAGTTTTGGTCTCCAGATTTGAGGAAGGACGTCCTTGCTATTGAGGGCGTGCAGCGTAGGTTCACCAGGTTAATCCCCGGAATGGCGGGACTGTCGTATGTTGAAAGACTGGAGCGACTGCAGACTGCAAATTTGCCGATGATACAAAGCTGGGTGGTAGTGTTAACTGTGAGGAAAATGCTATGAGGTTGCAGGGTGACTTGGACAGGTTGTATGAGTGGGCGGATGCATGGCAGATGCAGTTTAATGTGGATAAGTGTGAGCTTATCCACTTTGGTGGTAAGAATAGGAAGGCAGAATATTATCTGAATAGTGTCAAGTTAGGAACAGGGGATATACAACGAGATCTGGGTGTCCTAGTGCATCAGTCACTGAAAGGAAGCATGCAGGTACAGCAGGCAGTGAAGAAAGCCAATGGCATGTTGGCCTTCATAACAAGAGGAGTTGAGTATAAGAGCAAAGAGGTCCTTCTGCTGTTGTACAGGGCGCTAGTGAGACCACACCTGGAGTACTGTGTGCAGTTTTAGTCTCCTATTTTGAGTATAGGAGCAAAGATGTCCTTCTGCAGTTGTACAGGGCCCTAGTGAGACAGCACCTGGAGTACTGTGTGCAGTTTTTGTCTCCAAATTTGGGGAAGCATATTCTTGCTATTGAGGGCGTGCAGTGTAGGTTCACCAGGTTAATTCCCGGAATGGCGGGACTGTCGTATGTTGAAAGACTGGAGCGACTAGGCTTCTACACACTGGAATTTAGAAGGCTCTTATCGAAACGTATAAGATTATAAAGGAGTTGGACACGTTAGAGGCAGGAAACATGTTCCCAATGTTGGGGGAGTCCAAAGCAAGGGGCCACACAGTTTAAGAATAAGGGGTCGGCCATTTAGAACGGAGATGAGGAAAAACTTTTCCAGTCATTTAGTCGTGAATCTGTGGGACTCTCTGCCTCAGAAGGCAGTGGGGGCCAATTCTCCGGATGCACTCAAGAGAGAGCTAGATAGAGCTCTTAAGGATAGCGGAGTCAGGGGGTATGGGGCGAAGGCAGGAACGGGGTACTGATTGAGAATGATCAGCCACGATCACATTGAATGGCGGTGCGTACAGGCTCGAAGGGCCGAATGGCCTTCTCCTGCACTTATTGTCTATTGAATGGGGAGAATCCAGCTTGTGGGGGTGAGGGGAATGGGAGGTATCCATATTTGGGGAGTAGAGGAAGGGAGATAGCCAGCTGGGGAGTGTTAGCCTGCTGGGGTGGGATGTAGCCAGCTAGAGGGAGTAATGGATGCAAGGTAGCCAGTTTGGGGCAGTAAGGGGGAATGGGAGATAGCAAGCTTGGGGAGTGAGGGATGAGAGGGAGACAGCTTACGGGAGTAAGGGACTGGAGGTACACAACTTAGCTCGGTAAGGGAAGGGAGGTAGCCAGGTTAGGGGGTAAGGTATGGGGGGTAACCAGCTTGGGGGAGTAAGCTGGAATGGGAGGAAGCAATCGGAGGAGGTGTAAGGGATGGGAGGTTATAAACTTGGGGAGGCCATTTTGTTGAGAGAAACAGCGAGCACATGTGGCGGCCATTTTGTTGGCAGAAACAGCGAGCACATGTGGCGGCCATTTTGTTGACAGAAACAGCGAGCACATGTGGTGGCCATTTTGTTGGCAGAAACAGCGAGCACATGTGGCCCTTCAAAAGCCCACAAATGGCTTCCTCCTGCACCTATCTTTCTATGCTTTCATGGGTTTACCGTGAAAAGCTTACGGGTGGAGAATTCCATCCCGGATCCACGGACCGGCTCACAGTGAGTGATAATTGGCCATGGAACACATTTAAGTCAATTAAAAATTCTTGCATTTTATTAATGTGTGCTGATCTGAACGAAATCTCCGCTGCTCCAGGGAGGCGGATTGCCCATGGTTTGGGCAAACTGCGGTGACCGGTAATCAAACCCTGGCCGACTGCTCAGCAGGCAGCTGGTGTGCTGTGATCAATAACTGAAGAAAGCAGACGCACAACAGCATGTATTTTCCCCAGATTCCAGAGCAGCAATAGTGACAATCAGAGGCACCAAATTTAGAAAAGGAAATGCGGAAACTACCCACTGCGAGAAATTATCCCCAAATGATCAATTGATTGACTGGTGGGTAGCAGTTCTCGATCTGTACACCGGATGGCTCCATCACCCAAAAGCTCGAAGTTGGGCAACGCCCAGGAATTGTTCACCCGGGATGGAACTAAAATGAGAGTCAGCGCTTCAGTGTCTGAGGAACTAAAAATAGAACTTCGCACAGCTCCCAACAGTTGACAAATTGAATCTTTGATATAAAATGTTATTTTCAAGCGAGTGCGGTTGGTTTCTAAATTATGCCCAACCGTGGAAAAGCAATAAGAGGCCAATTCGCGACTCATCCCCGGCTGTCTTCCAGTCACACAATCCCACTCTATCTATAGTTATAGAGTCAACCAGCACAACGGAAACCCTTATGGAACAAGCCAATGGAATGTTGGCCTTCATAACAAGAGGAGTTGAGTATAGTAGCAAAGTGGTTCTTCTGCAGTTGTACAGGGCCCTAGTGAGACCGCACCTGGAGTACTGTGTGCAGTTTTGGTCTCCAAATTTGAGGAAGGATATTCTTGCTATTGAGGACGTGCAGCGTAGGTTTGCTAGGTTAATTCCCGGAATGGCGGGACTATCATATGTTGAAAGACTGCAGCGACATGGCTTGTATACACTGGAATTTAGAAGAATGAGAGGAGATTGTATCGAAACGTATAAGAGTATTAAGGGGTTAGACACGTTAGAGACAGGAAACATGTTCCCAATGTTGGGGGAGTCCAGAACCAGGGGCCACAGTTTAAGAATAAGGGGTAGGCCATTTAGAACTGAGATGTGGAATTCTCGGCCTCAGAAGGCAGTGGAGGCCAGTTCTCTGAATGCATTCAAGAGAGAGCTAGATAGAGCTATTAAGGATAGCGGAGTCAGGGGGTATGGGGAGAAGGCAGGAACGGGGCACTGATTGAGAATGATCAGCCATGATCACATTGAATGGCGGCGCTGGCTCGAAGGGCCGAATGTCCTCCTCCTGCACCTATTGTCTATTGTCTATTGTCTATTGTCTTCCAGTCACACAATTCCACTCTATTTATATTTATAGAGTCAACCAGCACGACGGAAAACCTTATGGAACAAGCTGACTATGCCACGAAATAGTTCAGTTAGCTTAGTTCAGTAGGACTGAAGGCTGATAAATCGTCAGCGCCTGATGGTCTGCATCCCAGAGTACTCAAGGAGATGGCTCTAGAAATCGTGGACGTATGGGTCATCATTTTCCCATGTTCAATAGATTAAGGATGAGTTCCTGTGGATTGGAAGGGAGCGAATGTTAACGTATTTTTCAAGAAAATAGCGAGAGAGAAAACGGGGAATTATAGATCATCGGTGTTGGAAAAGATGGTGGAGTCAATTATTAAAGATAGCAGTAAAAGGATTGGTCCAAGTCAGCATGGATTTATGATGGGGAAATCCTGCTTGACTATCTTCTGAATTTTTTTCAGGATGTGACAAGTAAAATGGACGGAGAGACAATGAATGTAGTGTATCTGGGCGTTCAGGAAGGCTTTGGTAAGTTCCCACACGGAGATTGGTGAACACGAATAGAGCACATGGTATTGGGTGTAGGGCATTGACATGGATAGATAATTGGTTTGCAGACAGGAAGCAAAGAGTAGGGATAAATGGGTCCCTTTCAGTATGGCAGGCACTGGCGAATGGAGTGCCGCAAGTATCGATGCAGGGGCGCAACGATTTACCATATATATTAATGATTTGGATGATGGAATTAGAAGTAACACTGGCAAGTTTGCAGATGACACAAAGCTAGGTGGAGGTGTGAACTGTGAAGAGGATGTTAGGAGGTTGCAGGGTGACTTGGACAGGTTGAGTGAGTGGGCAGATGCAAGGCAGATGCAGTATGACGTAGATAAATGTGGGGTTATCCACTTTGGCCGCGAAAACAAATAGGGAAATTATTATCTCAATGGTGTCAGATTCTGGAAAAGGAAAGAACCAGGGGCCACTGACTAAGAATAAAGGGGAGGCCATTTAAAACGGAGGTGCAAAAAAAATAATCACCCAGATAGTTGTGACTTCGTGGAATTCTCTGCCACAGAAGACAGTGGAGTCCAATTCACTGGATGCATTTTAAAATGAGTTGGACATAGCTCTGGGGGCTAGTGGAATCAAGGGATACGGGGAGAAGGCAGGCACGGCTTACAGATTGTGGATGATCAGCCATGATCACAATGAATGGCGGTGCTGGCTCGAAGGGCCAAATGGCCACCTCCTGCACCTATTTATCTATGTTTCTATGTCTCTAATAACCGTTCACTATGTGCAGTCCATTTAATCGGCCGGGGGAATTCACCGCAACCATCGTGTCGGCGGTCCACATACCACACAAAGCCAACACCAAGGTGGCAGCGGATGAATTATACTCGGTCATGAACTCTCTTTAAGAACCAAACCCTATGGTACTGTTCATCATTTGCGATGAACTCAACCAATCTAGCCTCAGGAATGCACAGGTAACTAAAATCAACATCTCTCTCTCTCCCCCAGCCCATCCCCCTCGGCAGGGCTTAAGCACTCTGACCTACACGACCAGTAAGTATTCCTGCCGTTCCATTTGTCGCTCTCGTTTGTCATCCGATCATCTATTGGTGATGCTCCTGCTGGCATTCAGAAAGATTTAATAACGAAGCACCAACGAAAAGAGCAACACAGCAGTGGTCTGAGGAGACCGGGGGTCTCCATTAGGTCTGCCCTCAGTCGATGAAGTGGAACTCTTATTAAGCTATTTGCAGTTTCACACAGCGAAGGCACAGTAATCGGTCCGATTGGATAAGCGTTGGGGAATATTGAGTCGTAATATGAAGGCGAATTATCAGGAAATCAACTCAATCGAAGTCCGGGCTGCATACAAAGACTGTGGCAAAGCTCAATAATGATCAGTTAATGGACGACGAAACAAATCTGTCATCAAACAATACAAATCTTTCATTTCAAAAGAGAATACAGATGCTGTGATCTTGAATAAAGAGACATAACTCAGCGGGTCATGCAGCATCCGTAGATACAGCTGACGTAAGTTGACGATTCGGGGCCATGAGACGGAGCAGAAGGCATCAATGATTAGAAAGTTGGAAAGTAAATGATGGGGCCGATCAATGGCAACATGTGAATGTTCCTGTGTAGCGTAGTGCGTGGCTGGGGATCAGAGTGAAGATGTTCCGTCTGCCTGTACGGGAGGACTGGATGAAGCTCATGACGGAACAGATGGGGAGTGAAGAGAGAGGTTCCACTGAATGGAATAGACAGAGAGCGGGTGGTGAACAGAGTGGCGTCACTTGGTCTTAAATATTATCTGGGCATGTTGGGATCTGTCCTCGTCTGGGGTGGGAATCTGCAATAAAGGGATCAGGAAGATGCACTTCCGTTTGCAGGGCAACGGCTCAGGAATGGAAATTCCATCCCCGATGCAAAGACGACCTCACAGTGAATAATAATTGCCTATGGGATTCATTTTACTCCAGAAGACCTTCCTGCATCATTTATAGGTTCAAGGTGAATGTGCAAAAGATTAGTAGGAACCTGATGGGTAAATTTTTCACGCAAAGAATGGTGGATGTATGGAACAAGCTGCCAGAGGAGGTCGTTGAGGCAGGAACTGTCCAAACATGTAAGAAGCAGTTAGACAAGTACATGGATCAGCCAGATTTGGAGGTATATGGGCCAAACTCGGCCAGGTGGGAGTCGTGTAGCTGGAACAGGTTGGCCGGTGTGGGCAAGTTGGGCCGAATGGCCTGTTTCCACTCTGTATCATTCTATGACTCTGAGTCTATGCGTGAATTGCTATCGGAATTAAGTATCTGTGCTCTCTGAAGGCAGATTTCCCGTGCATTGGGAACGTTGCGGTGATCGGAATCGAACCCCGGCCACCTGGTCGGGACGCAATTGTTGAGGCACCGTTGCCGATTGATGAAAGGAGACGCACAAATAGCACAGTGTTTCCCCCGGAGCGGGAGCCGGAATAATGACAGTCTGATGCAAAAACTCAGGAAACATAAAATCGGAAAATATGCGAGGATTTCTCACGGAATGATATCGCGCGTCCGGACGCCGTGAGACCAGCGGTCCGCGGTTTGTCGATGGATGTGTTCCGTTTCATCAAGAAATGCAAGTGCCGGCTGTTTTACAATAGAGACATTTAGGTGTCGTCCTAATCAGAATGCCTTGGATGAAAAGGGAGATTCACACTTGGTTAATGTCCTGATCTGAGGCTTTGAAGCAAGATGTACCGGGCCCTGGTGAGACCGCACCTGGAGTACTGTGTGCAGTTTTGGTCTCCAAATTTGAGGAAGGATATTATTGCTATGGAGGGCGTGCAGCGTAGGTTCACTATGTTAATTCCCGGAATGGCGGGACTGTCGTATGTTGAAAGGCTGGAGCGATTGGACTTGTATACACTGGAATTTAGAAGGATGAGGGGGGATCTTATTGAAACATATAAGATAATTAGGGGATTGGACACATTAGAGGCAGGAAACATGTTCCCAATGTTGGGGGAGTCCAGAACAAGGGGCCACAGTTTAATAATAAGAGGTAGGCCATTTAGAACGGAGATGAAGAAGAACTTTTTCAGTCAGAGAGTGGTGAAGGTGTGGAATTCTCTGTCTCAGAAGGCAGTGGAGGCCAGTTCGTTGGATGCTTTCAAGAGAGAGCTGGATAGAGCTCTTAAGGATAGCGGAGTGAGGGGGTATGGGGAGAAGGCAGGAACGGGGTACTGATTGAGAGTGATCAGCCATGATCGTATTGAATGGCGGTGCTGGCTCGAAGGGCTGAATGGCCTCCTCCTGCACCTATTGTCTATTGTCTATTGCCTATTGACCCTGAACGGAACACGAAGGACAAGTGTGATCACCACAAGTCAAACAGAGATAAGAGGATTCCAAATCAGGCTGGGGGCTCAATTCAAGCAAGCAGGTGCCTGGCGACTGCATTGGCTCTGATGACCACCACTGTTTACGAGCCGAACAATGCATCTCAAATGTTGCATAACCCGCTTTGAACAGGGAAACGCAGTTTCATCAATACGTATTCACCCACCACCCGATGTTTCTGTCTAATACATCCCGATGGCAGAGATCATAAAGCATGGACACATATAGCGCGGAAACAGGCCGTGCCGCCCAACATTCACGTGTCGATTAAAATGGACCATCTGATCTAATTCGGTTTGCCTACATCCCCGAAAACCTTTCCAAACCGTGTACCCGTCCAAATGTCCTTCACATTGTGTGTGCCTCAGCATGTTTCTGGGCAGGTTGTTTCACATTTCCTCAACCCTCTGAATGAAATAGTTGCCCCTCACGTTTATAATCAACATTAACACCTCTCACCTTAAACCCATGCCCTATCGTACTTTATTTTCCTACCCTGTTAAATAGACTGTGCATTCACTCCATTTATTCCCCTCATACCCTTTTCGCCTGTAGATGTCACCTCTCAGGCCCCTGTGCTCCTAGGAATAAAGTCCAAACCTGTCCAACGAAGCCCTGCAGCCCAGGCCCTCGAGTGCTGGCAAAATTTTCATCAATCAAGCATGATTGCGCAAAGATCAATTCTCGGTGAGCGGTCGGTCCGAACGAACCATCTGGCCCGGTTTTGAAATAGTGCGCCTTTCAACGTATTCGCCGCCATCTGTAAACATTATTTTTGTGTCAGTTGCAAACATACTAACTATGAGCGCACAGGTAGAGTTGCTGCCTTACAACGCTTGCAGCTGAAGACCCCGGTTCGATTCCGACTACGGTGCTGTCTGTTCGCAGTTCGCACGTTCCCCCGTGAGTTTTCCCCGAGATTGTTGGTTTCCTTCCTCACTCCAAAGACCTACAGGTTTGTTGGTTAATTGGCTTGGTATGAGCCAAGTGCATGTAGGATTGAGTTAATATGCGGGGATCGCTGGTTAGAGCGGACTCAATGGGCCGAAGGGCCTGTTTCCGCGCTGTAATTTAGACTGTGGCAAAGGACAATGATCAGCAGGTGATGGAAGAGGATAAAACAAATATCTTCCACCGACCCAGAAAAAACGTTTCGTATCAAAAGGGAATAAAGATACTAAACATGGAATCTTGAATCATGGAGGAACTGAATTGGTCAGCGTGTGAGCTCTCTCGATAGCAAGATAGCGAGATACCTAGGTAGCTATCGACATGCATTGCTAGATAGCTAGAAAGCTGGATAGTTGGATATATAGATAGTAAGATAGCTATCTCGCTAGATAGGCAGCCCTTTCAGGGGTGCGCTTTCGCTCGCTCATCCTCAGTGGGCCTCGTAAGAGAGGGAGATCTCGTTAGATCTAGCTGAATTGCTAGGTACCTAGCAAATGAGACAGATGGGTAGTTAGATCGTTAACTAAATAGCTATATATATAGATAACTAGCCTAGATGGCTAGATGGCTAGATAGCTAGATCGCTAGAAAGGTAGATGGCTATTTGGCGAGACGGTGAGAAGGCTAGCTGGGGAGAGGTAAAGGGACAGGTGTTGGTCGAGGGGGAGGTAAAGGGACAGGTGTTCTTCGAGGGCTGTGTCCCTTTGCCTCCCCCTCGACTCCATCCAAGGACCCAAACAGTCTTTCCAGGTGAAGCAGAGGTTCACCTGCACCTCCTCCAACCTCATCAACTGTATTCGCTGTTCCTGGTGTCAACTTCTCTACATCTGCGAGACCAAACGCAGGCTCGGCGATAGTTTCGCTGAATACGTCCGCTCAGTCCGTCTCAACCAACCTGATTTCGCGGTAACTCAGCACTTCAACTCCCCCTCCCATTCCCAATCTGCCCTTTCTGTTCTGGGCCTCCTCCATTGTCAGAGTGAGGCCCAGCGCAAATTGGAGGAACAGCACCTCATATTTCGCTTGGGTATCAACATTGACTTCTCTAACTTCAGATAGTCCCTGCTTTCCCTCCCGATCCCCTCCCCCTTCCCAAGTCTCCCACCAGTCTTCCTGCCTCTATCTTTGTCCTATCTTTGTCCGGCCCCGTCCGCTGACATCAGCCTGAAGAAGGGTCTCGAACCGAAACGTCACCCATTCATTTTCTACTGAGATGCTACCTGACTCGCTGAGTTGCTCCTGCATTTTGTGTACCTTAGCTAGATAGCTAGTCAGGTAGATATAAACTATATTGATAGCTACATATCTAGATGGCTAGATAGCCACATAGCTAGATAGCTAGAGAGTTAGCGAGGCTGATAGCAAGTTAGTTGGATAACGAGATAGCTAGACTGCGTCGGGAATCGCACTTCTGCGCACATTTTCTCATGAAATTTGCAAAAAGTTGTGACGTCGTCGTTCAGGTCCATTGTCGAATCCTTGAATAGCGACCAGTGTTAGATAGAGCTCTGGGGGCTAGCGGAATCAAGGGATTTGGGGAGAAGGTAGGCACAGGTTATTTCTGATTGTGGGTGATCAGCCATGATCACAATTAGTGGCAGTGCTGGCTCGAACGGCCAAAGGGCCTCCTCCTGCACCTATTTGCTATGTTTTCAATGTCTGTAGACTCATTGCAATCCCGGAGTCAGTAATGAGTTCCTACGATCATATGCCATTTGAGTAAGTCACTCGGCTCACCGAGTCTGCTCTGCCATTCCATTATGGCTGCCCTGTCTTTCCCAATCAAACCCAACCCAAACTTTGACACTGTTACTAATCATGAGCCCGTCTATCGCTGCTTTTAAGTTATCTAATGACGGACTCCACATTCGTCTGTGGCAGAATTCCTCAGATTCACCACCCTCTCTGTTACTTGCGACCGGCACATTCCTTGTATGTGTACATACTTGGCCAATAAACTTATTCATTCATCCATTTATTCATTCATCATTCATTCATTCATTGATTCATTGATTCATTGATTCATTGATTCATTCATTCATTCATTCATCCATTCATTCATTCATTCATTCATCCATTCATTCATTCACTCATTCTCTGACTGGCCTCAGAATAAAATGCCGTACTTTTTAAAATGAGATGTTGAGGAATTTATTTCGTCAGAAGGTGGTAAATCTTTGGAATTATGTCACAGACGGCTGTGGAAACCGACATTGTTATTTGTAAAGCGATGATAGACAGGTTGGTGATTTGTAAGAGTGTCAACGGTTACGGCGAGAATGGAGTTGAGTGGGAAAGATAGGTGAGCCATGATTGAATGTCAGAGTAGATTCGATGTGCCCAATACCTTAATTATGCTGCCATGGCTAATGCACTTACTGTTTTGTTTAACAGTGCACCGCATCATCCACACACAGCGCGCCTCAGTGCATGTGCAGTAGCATTATACTGCCACAGCGCCATCCCGTGGATCAGCAATACACTGCAGCATCCACACACAGCGCACATCAGTGGATGTACAGTGGCAATATACTATCAGAGCGCCCTCCCGTGGATGCACACTGCAACATTGAGACACAACAGCCCCCAATGTATGCACAATAACAGTACATCGGAGCATCAGCGTTGCTGAAGATGGATCTTAAGGTTCCAGTGCGTAACTCACAGATCGTGGCAGCAGGTTTAGAGTTCTAAATAAGCCATGTAGAATGATTGCCATATTTGGTCGAGGCATTGAATATGACTTAGGACGTCAATATTCAGATTTAGAGAACTATTCTTCGGCCGGTTTTGCAGTTTTGTGTGCAGTTATGACCGCTCTCGGACAGGAAAGGCGTTTTGGAAAAGGTGCTCAAGACCCTTACAAGAACATCTCCTGGAGCATATGAAAAGCAGACGTTGGACTGATTTATTTGGAACACCGGAAATCGGGCAGTAACCTGATAGATCGATATCAAATTATGCGAGGCACAGATAGGATAAACAATTAGAACATTCCTCCCAAGATAGAAATATCAAATATTAGAGGCCACCCCTTTAAGGCGAAAGGGATTAATTTTAAGCGAGGTGTGCACGGAAAGCTGTTTACACAAAGGACAGTAAGTGTCTGAAACGAAATGACGCAGGTGGCCATTAGGTCAAAAGGAATAGGAATAGAATTAGGCCATTCGGCCAATCAAATCTCCGCCATTCAATCATGGCTGATCTCTTTCCCTCCGAACCACATTCTCCTGCCTTCTGCCCATAACTTCTGAAACCTGGACTAATCAAGAATCTATCTACCTACGCCTTAAAATATCAACTGACGTGGCCTACACAACCTTCTGTGGCAAAGAATTCCACAGATTCACCACCCTCTGATTTAATAAATGTCTCCTCATCTTGTTCATAACAGCAAGTCTTTTAATTCTGAGGGAATGACCTCAAGTCCTAGAATCTCCCACTAGTGGAAACATGCTCTCCACATCCACTCGATCCAAGCCCTTCACATCTCTATATGTTTCAATGAGGTCCACCCTCATTCTTCTACATTCCAGCGAGTGCAAGCCCCGTGTCGACAAACGCTCATCATAGGTTAACCTAATCATTCCAGGGATCATTCTTGTAAACCTCGTCTGGATCCTCTCCAGAGCCAGCACACCCTTCCTCCGACATGATGCCCAGAATTGCTCACAATATTCCAAATGCGCCCTTCCCAGTGCATCAACATTATAATCCCTGTTTTTGTATACAAGCCCTCTTGAAATAATATTAGCATTGATTTTGCTTTCTTTACTACCGATTCAACTTGCAGATACATTTTTGGGAATCTTGAACTAGCTCTCCCAAGTCCCTTTGCATCCCCATTTAGAAAGTAGTCTATGCCATTATTCCTCCTAGCAAAATGCATTGCTCTGCACTTTGCCGCACTATATTCTATCTGCCATTTCTCTGCAAACTCCCCCAACATGTCCAAGTCCTTCTGCAGTTCCCTGCTTTCTCTACACTACCTGCCCTTCCACCTATTTTCGTATCATCCGCAAACTTTGCCACAAAGCCTTCAATCCCCCTCGTCCAAATCATTAATATAAAACATGAAGTGTCGCGGACCCAGCACTGACCCTTGTGGATTCACTGCTAGCCAACTAGAAAAAAGCCCCTTTATTGCCACTCTTTCTCTTCTGCCTTCCAGACAGCCTGCTATCCATGCTGTTATCTGCCCTTTTTATACCGTGGGCTCTCATCTTCCGAAGCAGCCAACGTGTGACACCTTCTCAAATGCTTTCTGAAAATCAAAGTAAACAACATCTACTGACTCTCCTTTGGCTGTCTTGCTATTTACTTCTTCAATTAATTCCAGCAAATTTATCAAGCACGACCTCCCCTTCACAAAGCCGTGCAAACGTCTGCCTATTTCATCGTGAACTTACAAGTACTCTGTCACCCTGTATAATGGGCCCTATATCTTACCAACCACCCCACTGGTGTTGGACGCAGATACAATAGTGACATTTAAGACAAGTTCAGATTTTCAGGCAATGAAGAGATATGCATTATGAATAGGCAGGTAAGGTTGGTCGTATCATGTTCGGCACAGCTATTATTAGCTGAAAGTCCTGACGTGCCTTGTACATCGTGTAGGAAAGAAATGCAGATGCTGGTTTAAATCGAAGGTCGACACAAAATGCTGGTGTAGCTCAACGAGACAGGCAGCACCTCTGGAGACAAAGAATGGGTCACGTTTCGGGTCGAGACCCTTCTTTAGACTGATGTCGGAAAGATCGGCGCGAAAGAGATAGAATTTTGTTGGAGACAGTGAGACTGGTGGGAGAACTGGGAAGGAGGGGGGATGGAAAGAGAGGGAAAACAAGGGCTAATTGAAGTTAGATAAGTCAATGTTCATATCGCTGGTATGTTTGCTGCCCAAGCGAAGTATGAGGTGCTGTTCCTCCAATTTGCGCTGCGCCTCACTCTGACATTGGAGGATGCCCAGGACAGAAAGTTCAGATTGGGAATGGGGGAGCGGGGGTGAGTTAAAGTGCTGAGCAACCGGGAGATCAGGTACGACTGTGTGGAGCTGTTCAGCGAAACGATCGTCGAGCTTGCGCTTGGTCTCTCCGATATCACTCCAGCAGTAATATCCCACTGTATACCGTTACACCAGTACTACCCCACAGTGCGTCACTCCATCAGTACTATCCCACAGTATACCGTTACACCAGTACTACCACACAGTGCGTCACTCCATCAGTACTATCCCGCAGTATACCGTTACACCAGTACTACCCTACAGTGCATCACTCCATCAGTACTATCCAACAGTATACCGTTACACCAGTACTAACACACAGTGCGTCACTCCATCAGTACTATCCCACAGTATACCATTACACCAGTACTACCCTACAGTGCGTCACTCCATCAGTGCTACCGCACAGTGTCACTCCATCAATTCCATCCCACATTATGTCACAACAACAGTACTACCGCACAGTGTGTCACCCCAACAGAACTACCCCAGAATGTGCCATTACTTCAACACTACCCTACGTTAGGTTACTCCGTCAATACTACTTCACAGTCTGTCACTCCATCAGTACTACATGTTACTCCATTAGTCGTACGCAAGAGCGTGTCATTCTCATCAGTTCAACCCCACAGTATGTCATTCCATCATTTCTTCCCGACGGTGTTTCACTGTCAGTACCACCTTAAGTATGCAATTTCATCAGTTCTACCCACAGTTTTTAACCCATTCAATAATACCATCGAATGTGTCACTATATCAGTACTACCCCAAAATATACCAGTCCTTCACTACTACCCAACAGGATGCTAATCCATAAGTATTATAGACAATAGCCAATAGGTGCATGGTAGGCCATTCGGCCCTTCAAGCCAGCACCGCCATTAAAAGTGATTATGGCTGATCATTCTCCATGAGTACCCCGTTCCAGCTTTCTCCCCATACCCTCTGACTCCGATATCCTTAAGAGCACTATCTAGCTCTCTCTTGAATGTATTCAGTGAATTGGCCTCCACTGCATTCTGAGGCAGAGAATTCCACAAACTCACAACTCTCTGACTGAAAAAGTTTTCCCTCATCTCTGTTCTAAATGGCCTACCCCTTATTCTTAAACTGTGGCCCCTGGTTGTGGACTCCCCCAACATTGGGAACATGTTTCCTGCCTCTAACGTGTTCAACCCCATAACAATTTTATACCTTTCGATAAAATCCCCTCTCATCCTTCTAAATTCCAGTGTATACAAACCTAGTCGCTCCAGTCTTTCAACATATGACAGTCCCGCCATTCCGGGAATTAACCTAGTAAACCTACGCTGCACGCCCTCAATAGCAAGAATATCCTTCCTCAAATTTGGAGACCAAAACTGCACACAGTACTCCGGGTGCGGTCTCACTTGGGCCCTGTACAACTGCAGAAGGACCTCTTTGCTCCTATACTCAACTCCTCTTATTATGAAGGCCAACGTTCCATTGGCTTTCTTCACTTGCTGCTGTACCTGCATGCTTCCTTTCAGTGACTGATGCACTAAGACACCCAGATCACGTTGTACGTCCCCTTTTCCTAACTTGACACCATTCAGATAATAATCTGCCTTCGTATTCTTACCACCAAAGTGGATAACCTCACACTTATCTACATTAAACTGCATCTGCCATGCATCCGCCCACTCACACAACCTGTCCAAGTCACCCTGCAAACTCATAGCATCTTCTTTACAGTTCACACTGCCACCTAGCTTTGTATCAACGGCAAATTTGCTATTGTTACTTTTAATCCCTTCATCCAAGTCATTGATGTATATGGTAAATAGCTGCGGTCCCAACACCGAGCCTTGCGGTACCCCACTAGTCACTGCCTGCCATTCTGAAAGGGACCCATTTACTCACACTCTTTGCTTTCTGTCTGTCAACCAACATTCTATCCATGTCAGTACCCTACCTCCAATACCATGTGCTCAGCGTGTCACTCCATCAGTACTACCACATCGTCGGTTACTTCATCATTACTGCATCACAGCGTGTCATCCATTCGGTACTATCCCATAGAATGCCATTGCATCAGTACTAGCAAATGGAAAGTCATTCCATCAGTACTATCCCACAGTGCGCCATTCGATCAGTTCTCCCCCTTCAATGTGTCACTCCATCAGAACTACACTATAATGTGTCATTACATCAGTACTGACCCATTTAGTTTCACACCATTAATACTATCCGACAGTGTGCCACGACATCAGTACTACCATATCGCTTGTTCCTCCATCAGTACTACCGCACACTGTGTCACTCTAGCAGTAATACACCAAAATGCTTTACTCCATCAGTACCTGCCCACAGTTTGTCACTTTACTAGTACAACCGCAAAGTGTATTGCTCCATTTGTACTGCCCACATTGTGTCACTCCATCAACACTACCCCACTGGTGATCACTCCATCAATACAAGCCTACAGTGTGTTAGACGATCATTACTACAACACA
The DNA here is from genome assembly GCF_053455715.1 of Rhinoraja longicauda. Lineage (NCBI taxonomy): Eukaryota > Metazoa > Chordata > Chondrichthyes > Rajiformes > Arhynchobatidae > Rhinoraja > Rhinoraja longicauda. The sequence goes on from NW_027601585.1 coordinate 44,265, forward strand.
CTATGTCACTCCATCAGTACGACCCTAGAGCGCGTCACTTCATCGGTACTACCGCACTGTATACCATTCCATCAATACACACCCACAGTGTTTTTCAACATCAGTACCACATTGTGTATCATTCCATTATTACTACCGCAAAGTGTGTCACTCTATCAGTACTATCCAACGGTGTGTCACTCCATCAGTACTACGCAATGAGTCCTTCCATCAGTACTACCCCACAGTGCTTCAATCCACCAGTATTAACCTGGAATATGTCTCTCCAACAGTGCTACACCGCAGGGTGTCACTCAATTAGTACTATCCCACAGTATGCCATTGCGTCAGAACTGCCACATAGTGTGTCACTCCATCAGTACTACCTCAAAGTGTGTCACTCCACCAGCACTACCCACAGTGTGCCAGTGCATCAGTACTAAAATATTGTTTGTTACTCCATTTGTACCACCCTACATTGTGCCACTCCACCATCGTCGCACCATCAGGAATATCACTCGTGTTATCGTCGCATCAGTACTACGCCAACGTGTGTCACTCCATCAGTACAATCCAGTGATTATCACTCCATCAGTATACCACGCAGCGTGTTACTCCATCAGTACTACCCCACAGTGTCAACCCATCAGTACTTTCTCGCAGTGTCACTCCATCAGTATTCCCCACAGTATGTCACTCCATCAGCCCTACCTCACTTTGTCACTCCAACAGTAATTCCCCACAGTTTCACTCTATTAGTATTTCTGCACAATGTCTCACTCCATTAGTACTACCCGATGTTTATCATTCAATCAGGACTATCCCAGTGTGTCACCCCATAAGTGCTGCCACAAATTGTGTCACTGCATCAGTATTGCCGCTCAGTGTGTCACTGCATTAGTACTACACCACAGTTTGTCATCACAATAGTACTACCGCTCAGTGTGTCACTCCGTCGGTGAAACCGCGCAGAGTCTCACTGCATTAATACAACTCCATGGTGTTGCACTCCATCAGCACGGCCCAACATCATGTCACTCCAGTGCAACCCTAGAACGTGTCACTCCATCAATGCTCCCCGCAGTATCTTCTTCCATCAGTACTCCCCAAAGTGTTTCACAACATCAGGACTACCTCAAATCTGCCATTCCATCCGCATTACCCCACAGTGTGCTATCCATCGCAGCGACTCCATAGTGTGTAATTCCATCACTATTTCACCACAGTTTTTCATCGCAACAGTACTACTGCAGAGCGTGTCAGTCCATCAGTATTACTGCGTCACTCCAACAGAATGTGCTATTACATCCGTGCTACCCCACAGTGTGTCATTCCATCAATACACCTCCACAGTACGTCATTACACCAGTACTACTCCACAGTGTTATACTCCATCAGTACAAGATTGGTCAATACTTCAGTACTAGCCCACTGTGCGCCATCCTGTCCGCACTACCCCCAGTGTGTCATTCAATCAGCACTACACCGCAGTATCTCACTCCGTCAGTACAACCGCGCAGTGTGTCAGACCATCAGCAATACGCACCGTGTGTCACTCCATCAGTACTGCTCCGCAGCGTGTCACTCCATCAGTTTTACCCCACGGGATGTAGTTGCACACTGAAGTGCTACTGACGGAGTGTCAAACTGCGTGGTGGTACTGATGCAATGACCTCACAATTTGTCACTAAATCAGTGCTATTCCACTGTGTGTCACTCCGTCAGTACTACTCCGCAGTTTGTCATAACAACAGTATTACACATTGTTCCACTCCATGAGTATTACCGCAGTGTGTCACTACATCAGTAGAGCCCCACGGTGTATCATTCCATCACAACAACAACTGCAAAGTGTGTCACTTCATCAGCACTACTGCAAATTGTGTCACTCCATCTGTACCAAACCACAGTATGTTAATCCACCCGTACGGCATCAACTGGGGTCACTCCATCAGTACTACAGCGCATTGTGTCACTCCATCAGTACATTGAGCGGTTTTGCATGATTATTGCAACAGACCCAAACACAAACCCAAACACAGACTCAAACAAAAACCTAAACACAGACCCAAACACAGACCCAAACACAGACTCAAACACACCCAAACACAGACCCAAACACAAACCCAAACACAAACCCAAACACAGACCCAAACACAAACCCAAACACAAACCCAAACACAGACCCAAACACAAACCCAAACACCAACCCAAACACAAACCCAAACACAAACCCAAACACAAACCCACACACAGACCCAAACCCAAACACAAACCCAAACACAGACCCAAACACAGACCCAAACACAGACTCAAACACAGACCCAAACACACACCCACACACAGACACACACACAGACACACACACAGACACACACAGACCCACACACATCAGACACACTTCCCGGAAGCACTTCCAAATGCCGGATAGTCTCCTCCCTGCCCTGGAGGTTCCGCTACGTGCCGGGGGTGGTAAATACAATAATAATACTATAGTAATAATAATTAATATTATTAATAATAATAAGAATTAATCAAAGATTGATTGATCGATGGGTGGGTGGGTGGACGGATGTCAGGAGGAACCGTACACCAATAAAGATTTTAATGCGTTGCATCAGTTGCATTTAACATTTGAGTGGTTTTGCATGATTATTGCAATTAATTTTATTGCATTAAACATCCCAGAAGGCTGCAATATTTCTTTAATGCAAGGCCATCACTGCATTTAACTTTGCAGCAGTCTGCAATGTTATCATAATACGATGCATTAGTTGCATTGAACATTTGAGAGATTTTGCATGATTATTACAATGATTTTAATGCGTTTAATACCCCAGAACAGCTGCAATTTTGCTTTAATGCAAGGCCTGCGCTGCATTTAACATTGCAGGAGCCTGCAAAGTTGTTCTAATGTGTTACATTAATTGCATTTAACATTTGAGAGGTTTTGCAAAATTATTGCAATTAATTTTATTGCATTTAACATCCCAGGGGGTTGCAATATTGCTTTAATGCAACGCCAGCGCTGCATTTAACAATGCAGCAGCCTGCAAAGTTATCCTAATACGATGCATTAGTCGCATTTAACATTTGAGAGGTTTTGCAGGATTATTATTGCATTTCACATCGCAGGGTGTTGCAATATTTCTTTAATGCAAGGCGATCACTGCATTTAACATTGCAGCAGCCTGAAAAGTCATCCTAATGCGATGCATTTGTTGCATTTAACATTTGAGAGGTTTTGCAAAATTATTGCAATTAATTTTATTGCATTTAACATCCCAGGGGTTGCAATATTGCTTTAATGCAACGCCAGCGCTGCATTCAACAATGCAGCAGCCTGCAAAGTTATCCTAATACGATACATTCGTCGCATTTAACATTTGAGAGGTTTTGCAGGATTATTATTGCATTTCACAACGCAGGGTGTTGCAATATTTCTTTAATGCAAGGCGATCACTGCATTTAACATTGCAGCAGCCTGAAAAGTCATCCTAATGCGATGCATTTGTTGCATTTAACATTTGAGAGGTTTTGCACAATTATTGCAATTAATTTTATTGCATTTAACATCCCAGGGGGTTGCAATATTGCTTTAATGCAACGCCAGCGCTGCATTTAACAATGCAGCAGCCTGCAAAGTTATCCTAATACGATGCATTAGTCGCATTTAACATTTGAGAGGTTTTGCAGGATTATTATTGCATTTCACATCGCAGGGTGTTGCAATATTTCTTTAATGCAAGGCGATCACTGCATTTAACATTGCAGCAGCCTGAAAAGTCATCCTAATGCGATGCATTTGTTGCATTTAACATTTGAGAGGTTTTGCAAAATTATTGCAATTAATTTTATTGCATTTAACATCCCAGGGGTTGCAATATTGCTTTAATGCAACGCCAGCGCTGCATTCAACAATGCAGCAGCCTGCAAAGTTATCCTAATACGATACATTCGTCGCATTTAACATTTGAGAGGTTTTGCAGGATTATTATTGCATTTCACAACGCAGGGTGTTGCAATATTTCTTTAATGCAAGGCGATCACTGCATTTAAGATTGCAGCAGCCTGAAAAGTCATCCTAATGCGATGCATTTGTTGCATTTAACATTTGAGAGGTTTTGCACAATTATTGCAATTAATTTTATTGCATTTAACATCCCAGGGGGTTGCAATATTGCTTTAATGCAACGCCAGCGCTGCATTTAACAATGCAGCAGCCTGCAAAGTTATCCTAATACGATGCATTAGTCGCATTTAACATTTGAGAGGTTTTGCAGGATTATTATTGCATTTCACATCGCAGGGTGTTGCAATATTTCTTTAATGCAAGGCGATCACTGCATTTAACATTGCAGCAGCCTGAAAAGTCATCCTAATGCGATGCATTTGTTGCATTTAACATTTGAGAGGTTTTGCAAAATTATTGCAATTAATTTAAAGCATATAACATCCATTGGGGGTAGCTAGGTGACTTTAATGCAAGGCCATCACTGCATTTAACATTGCAGCAGCCTGCAAAGTTATCCTAATGCGATGCATCAATTGCATTTAACATTTGAGCGGTTTTGCATGATTATTGCAACAGACCCAAACACAAACCCAAACCCAAACACAAACTCAAACACAGACCCAAACACAGACCCAAACACAGACTCAAACACAGACCCAAACACAGACCCAAACACAAACCCAAACACAAACCCAAACACAGACCCAAACACAAACCCAAACACAAACCCAAACACAAACCCAAACACAAACCCAAACACAAACCCAAACACAAACCCAAACACAAACCCAAACCCAAACCCAAACACAAACCCAAACACAGACCCAAACACAAACCCAAACACAGACCCAAACACAGACCCAAACACAGACCCAAACACAGACCCAAACACAAACCCAAACACAAACCCAAACACAAACCCAAACACAAACCCACACACAGACCCACACACAGACCCAAACCCAAACACAAACCCAAACACAAACCCAAACACAGACCCAAACACAGACTCAAACACAGACCCAAACACACACCCACACACAGACACACACACAGACACACACACAGACACACACAGACCCACACACATCAGAAACACTTCCCGGAAGCACTTCCAAATGCCGGATAGTCTCCTCCCTGCCCTGGAGGTTCCGCTACGTGCCGGGGGTAGTAAATACAATAATAATACTATAGTAATAATAATTAATATTATTAATAATAATAAGAATTAATCAAAGATTGATTGATCGATCGGTGGGTGGGTGGATGGATGTCAGGAGGAACCGTACACCAATAAAGATTTTAATGCGTTGCATCAGTTGCATTTAACATTTGAGTGGTTTTGCATGATTATTGCAATTAATTTTATTGCATTAAACATCCCAGGAGGCTGCAATATTTCTTTAATGCAAGGCCATCACTGCATTTAACTTTGCAGCAGTCTGTAATGTTATCATAATACGATGCATTAGTTGCATTGAACATTTGAGAGATTTTGCATAATTATTACAATGATTTTAATGCGTTTAATACCCCAGAACAGCTGCAATTTTGCTTTAATGCAAGGCCTGCGCTGCATTTAACATTGCAGGAGCCTGCAAAGTTGTTCAAATGCGTTGCATTAATTGCATTTAACATTTGAGAGGTTTTGCAAAATTTTTGCAATTAATTTTATTGCATTTAACATCCCAGGGGTTGCAATATTGCTTTAATGCAACGCCAGCGCTGCATTTAACAATGCAGCAGCCTGCAAAGTTATCCTAATACGATGCATTAGTCGCATTTAACATTTGAGAGGTTTTGCAGGATTATTATTGCATTTCACATCGGAGGGTGTTGCAATATTTCTTTAATGCAAGGCGATCACTGCATTTAACATTGCAGCAGCCTGAAAAGTCATCCTAATGCGATGCATTTGTTGCATTTAACATTTGAGAGGTTTTGCAAAATTATTGCAATTTATTTAATGCATATAACATCCATTGGGGGTAGCTAGGTGACTTTAATGCAAGGCGATGACTGCATTTAACATTGCAGCAGCCTGCAAAGTTATCCTAATGCGATGCATCAATTGCATTTAACATTTGAGAGGTTTTGCATGATTATTGCAACAGACCCAAACACAAACCCAAACCCAAACACTAACCCAAACACAAACCCAAACAAAGACTCAAACACAGACCCAAACACAGACCCAAACACAGACCCAAACACAAACCCAAACACAAACCCAAACACAGACCGAAACACAGACCCAAACACAAACCCAAACACAAACCCAAACACAAACCCACACACAGACCCACACACAAATATAGGCACTCTTACATGCCCTACCGCTCTCTCACACGTAGACCCGCATGCACACGTGCACATTTTGGGATTGAGTTTATCCTTGGATGTTCGCGTCGAGCAGCGCAGCGCAGCGTGGCCGGGAGTGTTCCCGGTGAGCGGGGCCAAGCCCTTCAGTCGGCCCGGTCGGCCCGGCTCGCCCACCGCGGATGGCGATGAGAACCGCGCCTCGGGAGCGAGGTGGGAGCCGCGAGGAACCGCAGAGAGCGAGGTGGACCGTCGGAGAGCGAGGAGCGCCGCCGAGAATGAAGGGGCGACCCGCGGTGTGGCGGCAGGCAGGAGAGAGAACTATCTGGCCAACGTTTGTAACTTTGTCGGCGTCAAAATGTGGCGACTCTTGTGTACCGCCTCGGTGAGGACTTCTACATGATGTTACCGGGTTGTCTGCAAAACTAAGCATTTCACTCTACCTGGGTCCGTGATAATAAGGTATCACTGAATCATTGAAATTCCTTCAACCGCATACAATAACGCATACACACACACACACCAACTCATGTGCACAATCTCACACATTCACACTCGCATACACGTGCTAGCACACTCTTGCACGGACTCGCACACTCACACTGTCACACACAATCAATATCCAATGCGAGTCAGGCTACTCCTCTGGAGAAATCTAGTTGAGTATGACAGTTCAGTGCAGTTTATTGTCACGTGTACTGAGGTACCGTGAAAAGCTTTTGTTGCATGCTACCCAGTCAATGGAAACAAAATACTTCATTACAGTCGAGCCATTTACATAGTATAGATACATGATAAGGGGATAACGTTCAGTGCGAGGTAAAGCCTGCAAAATCCGATCGAGGATAGTCCGAGGATCAACAAAGAGGTAGATAGTAGTTCAGCACTGCTTTCTGGTTGTGGTGGGATGATTCCGTTGCCTGATAACAGCTGGGAATACGCTGTCCCTGAAACTGGAGGTGTGCATTTTCACACCTCTGTACATTTTGCCAGATGGGACAGACGAGAAGCAGGAGTGGCGATGGTGTAACTCGTCCTTGATTATGCTGCTGGCCTTGCCGAGGCAGCGTGGTTTATAAATTGAGTCAATATAACGGAGGTCGGTTTGTGTGATGGTCTGGACAATTCACTGCAATTTCTTGCGTTCTTGTATGGAGCTGTTCCTAAACCAAGCTGTGATGCATCTTGATAAAATACTTTCAATGGTGCATCTGTAGATGTTGGTGAGAGTTGTAGAGGGCACGCCGAACTGGCTAAACCTGCTAAGGAAATGGATGGGTGAAGTTTCGGTTCGGGACCTTTCTTCAGACTGATTGTGGTGGGACGGGGGAACAGCAGGACAAAGCGACTTGAACGATGAGCGGGTGAATACCGTTTTCATTGTCAGGTGCGAGGTAAGGGATGAGCAGGACGGAATTATAAAGAAAGAGGAAGTAATATCGGTTGAAGATGTGGTGGAGTGGATGTATTGGTGCGAGTCCGGATGAAGCACGAGGAAGAGCGAGGGGGAAGTGGGAATTTGCACTTAGTTACCTAACATTGGATAATTCAAAGTTCATACCATTAGGAATTCTCTGCCTCAGAAGGCAGTGGAGGCCAATTCTCTGAATGCACTCAAGAGAGAGCTAGATAGAGCTCTTAAGGATAGCGGAGTCAGGGGGTATGGGGAGAAGGCAGGAACGGGGTACTGATTGAGAATGATCAGCCATGATCACATTGAATGGTGGTGCGTACAGGCTCGAAGGGCAGAATGGCCTCCTCCTGCACCTATTGTCTATTGTCTATTGTTGCAAGGCACCAAGGGCGGAATATGAAGTGGCGTTCTTTCAGTTTGCATGTCGCTTCAGTATGGCAATAGATGAAGCAAAGGACAGAAAGGTCAGTGTGGGAAGGCGAGTTACAACGGGAAGATGCGGGAGGCCTTGACGGAACGACGGTAAGTGTTCGGCGGAACGGTCGCCGAGTCTCCACTTGACCACGCCGATGCAAAGGAGACCATACCTGGAACACCGCATGCAATAGAAGGGAATAGATGAGGTGCATGTGAACAGCAGCCTCACCTGGAAGGGCTATTGAAGTGTGAGGGAACGGGGCAGAGACATCCCATGGTGGCTAGCCGTTTTAACCGCACTTCGCAAGAAAGGCCTTGGAGAGAGAGGTGAGGGCGAGCAGGAGGAAGGTTGGGGAAAAGAGAAAGACAGATAGGGAGTACGGTGATGAAAGGAAGAGATGGCGGAGAAGACAAAAGAAGAGATGGAGGGAGAGTTAAGTAACAAAGGGAGAGTGGGAACATGAAAAGAGAGCGGAGTCCAGATCGCGTGGGTTGGCAAAACGGAGCGATGGAAGGGTCAGATAGTTAGAAAGAAACGGAGGGATAGATGCAATGGGGGTGAGAAGGAGGGGGGGTTAGGGGAGAGAGTTTGACAGAGAGATGGCGGAGCAGAGAGGAAGAATAGAGATGATAGGAGAGAGTGATAGTTCAGAGAGAGCGACAGCAGTAAGGATGGAGGGAGAGAGAAAGGGAGGAGGGAGAGAGAAAGGGAGGAGGGAGAGAGAAAGGGAGGAGGGAGAGAGAAAGGGAGGAGGGAGAGAGAAAGGTAGGAGGGAGAGAAAGGGAGGAGGGAGATGTGCCGGATCATTCGCTGTTTTATTTGGGTTTCGGACAATTCTGAAGCCACAATATTTCTGTTCTCTGAGTGTCGTGAGTCTTTGGGTCGTTCCTCCTCAGAGGTGACGAAGGCAGAGAATGTTATTGTCCCGGCGCAAAATCAGCCCCACTGCAGACAAGCAAGGAGTGAATGGTTACCGGCCTCGCCGGGAGTGTGGGAGTGCGGTTGCAGTCAGTTAAGCCGCGATCATATTGAGTGGTGAAGCAGAGTGGAGGGGCCACTTTAGTGCGAGGTGATCTGTTGACCTAATTCCTCAACGTGTGGACAAATGTCGCCCAGTCCACCTTCAAACTGGGCACCAGAAGCCATGAGAGGGTCGCTGGAATTTGGGATTGCCTTAGTGAGTGAAGCGAATTGAATGAAATCAGACAAACAACACGAGGCGGAGAGCTGGACCTGATGGAGTTTGAAGCAATATTCCCATTGCTGGAACAATGCCGCTCCCAATTTCCATCCCTCAGTATCGCCACAATTCCCAGTCTTTGGAGTTTCTCTATCAATTCCCTGAATAAATCACGACCTGTCTCAGCAGGGATTTCATTTGGCTGATGTCATCTGTTTGCGAATAATTTCAAAATCTCTATTTTTGAACTCTGTTGAAACTTCGCTGTCCCGGTGGAGACGGAAAATGGTATAAAATCTCCGGGAATGTTCTGCCCCGGCATTTCATTCCGAGAGATTACCGGTAACTCACGAGGACACGTTGCTGGGCAGAGAAAATGGGGGAAAAGCTGCCCCATTCCTGCCTAATGTGAATTTCCTTCAGTTCGTCCGTCACCCTAAGACCTCCGTCCACTAGTACATATGGGAGATTGATTGTGTCTTCCTTAGTAAAGACAGATCCAATGTACCTGGTCAGCTTGTCTGCCATTTCCTTGTTTCCTTGATAAATTCGCCTGCTTCTGTCTTCAAGGGACCCACATTTATCTTACCATTTTTTAAACTCTTGACATACCTAAATAAGCTTTTACTATACACATTTATGTTCCTGGATATTAGGTTACCGCTAAACTGTAGCCTTGAAATCAGAGGAATTAAACATCAGCAGGTGTCCACATTGCTCAAAGATGCAAAAAACATAACATAATTGCCTGTCATATACATTGGTCATTTTTATAATAGTCCTTGATCATTGAAGTGTTTAGTTCAGTGTCTACGAGTGCCAGGTTTGCACTGCACGACGGGAGATTTTCTCGCTTGAACTACTTGATAAATAAGCACACAAATAAAGTCTGCGTGTGTGGCAGCTTTCTCTGTACCGCTGTGTAGACAGCCCAGACGGATGAGTTGGTCATTTACTCTCAGACCGACCTTGTTGTCTGGCCTGTGGGTTTGAATTCACATCTACCTGTCGACTGGTCTGAAGTAGTTCACTACAAAATAAACTGCGGATTGAACAGACCCACAGGTAGTGTTTACCGCCTGGAATTAATATTCCCACTGGGCGAAGGGAAGAGCAGTTACTCAACTCCCCCTTTCTCAGATCTGAAGATACATTTTAATTTTCATCGTTGTGTATTATTCTTTCAAATGTATGCCGGAGAGAGTCCATTACCATTTCTAACCTGTGTTAATTAAGAAGAAAATAACAAGTTAATGCATCTTCAGCTGCCGTGTTTACCAGCGTGGATCGAGCAGCAAAATGGAGTTAGTTCTCATTAAAGTTTAGGTTAATTATGGATATTGAACTTGAGTTGACCCTTTAGAGTCGAACATTTGAATTAAAAAGAAGGGATTCTTTGAGAGGATCTGGGAAAAATGGATCGTTTATTTGAGCCATGACAACAACTGGATAAATGCCGAGCTAGATATTGGAAGATTGTGTTATATAGAACTAGATGGTATGTTTGTGCGAATATTGAAATATCTCTAGATAACCAATCATTGTTACTTTTTAATATTTTATTTAGTAAGTGTACCACACTGTCTTATGCATATGCATTTATTTATTTATTTATTTATCTATCACCTTTATTTATTTATTCATTTTTGATGTTTTTCTTATTTTATTTATGTCGATGATGTACTGTTTTGTATATATCTCTGTGAAAAATCAATAAAATCTGATTGAAAAAAAGAAAGGATCCTTTATTTTACATCGTGTCAAATGTAAAACATCGGGGGCAGATTTAATGTGATCATGTCACTGCTTATCCACACCCATCACTGACCACACTGATAATGTCACTGCTTATCCAGACCCATCACTGACCACACTGATAATGGCACTGCTTATCCAGACCCATCACTGACCACACTGATAATGTCACTGCTTATCCAGACCCATCACTGACCACACTGATAATGTCACTGCTTATCCAGACCCATCACTGACCACACTGATAATGGCACTGCTTATCCAGACCCATCACTGACCACACTGATAATGTCACTGCTTATCCAGACCCATCACTGACCACAATGATAATGTCACTGCTTATCCAGACCCATCACTGACCACACTGATAATGTCACTGCTTATCCAGACCCATCACTGACCACACTTCTAATGTCACTGCTTATCCAGAGAGAGCGAGCGAGGAATGTGGAAGAAAGAGAGGAGGAGTGTGGACGGAAAGGGAGGTGTGTGGGAGGTGAAAGGGGAGGAGTGGAAAGGAGGAGGATTGTGGGGAGAGAGAGCGGAGCGATGGGGAGAGGTGGAGGGGAGGGAGCAATGTGACGGGGAGAGAAGAAGTGGGCAAATATTGAGCGACGTGGGGAGAGCAGGAGGGGGAGAAATGGGGGGGAGGTCACTGCTTATCCAGACACATCATTGACCACGCTGATAATGTCACTGCTTATCCAGACCCATCACTGACCACACTGATAATGTCACTGCTTATCCAGACCCATCACTGACCACAATGATAATGTCACTGCTTATCCGGAGAGAGAGAGAGAGAGAGAGAGTGAGGATTGTGGAGAGGAAGAGGGAAGGAGTGTGGAGAGTAAGGGAGGTGAGTGGGGAGAGAGGAAGGTGTGTGGGGAGAGAAAGGGGAGGAGTGGTGAGAAAGGAGGAGGGGTGTGGGAATGGAGGATGGGAAGAGAGGGGGTGTGGGGAGAGGAATTCAATAATGTGGGAAGAGAGAGAAGATAGGATGAATGTGGAGAGCGAGGGGGAGTGTGGTGGGAGAGAGGGGGAGTGTGGGTTAAATGACGGGGAGGAGTGTGGGGAAAGAGGTTTTAGGGGAGGGGAGGGAGGAGTGTGAGAGAGAGGGAGGAAGGATGGTATGGAAAGAGTGGAAGGATGGGGACAGGGAGGAGGGGAGAGAGAGGGATATGAGTGACTGGAGGGTGGTGGAGTATTGGGAGAGATAGAGGGGGTGTGGGGAGAGAGGGGGGGATGAGTATGGGCAGAGAGGGGGGGTGTGCGTGGGGAGAGAGATGGGGAGGAATGTGGGGAGAGAGAGAGGGGAGGAGTGTGGGGAGACAGAGGGGGAGGAGTAGTGAGTGTGTGGGGAGAAAGACGGAGTGTGGGGATGGAGAGTGAGAGGAGAGTGGGGAGAGAGGAGGTGCGGAGAGAGAGGGGGAGCAGTGTGGGGAGAGAGATTAGAGGAGTGTGGCAGGACAGAGAAGAGTGTGGGGAGATAGTGGGGAGGAGTGTGGAGAGAGGGGACGAGGTGGGAAGTCAGAGGGTCGGAAAATTGGTGAGCAAGAGGGGGATTAGTATGTGGGGAGAGTGAATGGGCGGAGGGGGAGGGAGAGAGGCAGAGAGAGTGAGGAGTGTTGGGGGAGACGCATTATGTGTTACTCTATCACATGTATGCCGGAGAAAGTTATTTACTCATTTTAACCACTGCCTATTAAAATGAAAATAACAAATAAATATGTCTGCACCTGCCAATGCGGATAGAACAGGAAGATGCAGTGAGAGCTCATTGGAGATTAGATTAATTACTGATAATGTCACTGCTTATCCAGACCTATCACTGACCACACTGATAATGTCACTGCTTATCCAGACCCATCACTGACCGCACTGATAATGTCACTGCTTATCCAGACCTACCACTGACCACACTGATAACGTCACTGCTTATCCAGACCCATCACTGACCACACTGATAATGTCACTGCTTATCCAGACCCATCACTGACCACACTGATAATGTCACTGCTTATCCAGACCCATCACTGACCACACTGATAATGTCACTGCTTATCCAGACCCATCACTGACCACACTGATAATGTCACTGCTTATCCAGACCCATCACTGACAACACTGATAATGTCACTGCTTATACGGATCCATCATTGACCACACTGATAATGTCACTGCTTATCCGGACCTATCACTGACCACACTGATAATGTCACTGCTTATCCAGACCCATCACTGACCACACTGACGTCACACACAGGTATGTTCTTTGTATCATCCATTCCAAGGACATCTCACATACTGTAACAACCAGCTACCCAGTTCCATCGCATGCTGCTCAAATATATTTTCACCACCTTTGACAACATTTGCCCCGTCCTGAACTCACTGGTGGTTTCACTTCCCATCTGCGTATGATTCTGAACACACTTACACTACAAATGATCACACAAATACAGAAAAATCAAGACTTAACTGCTCTTCCAAGTTCTAGTGCTCTCCTCAGTTGTACTTCAAATATCTGCAAGGCCTTTTTGTGTAGTTCTGGTCACCATATTATAGATATGATGTCCTGTTGCCAGAGACAGTGCGGAACAGATTCACCAGGATGTTATCTGGAATGGACAGCGTTAGTTTGAAGACATAATCAATTGGCTGGGCCTGGTTTTCTTGGAGAGCAGGAGGATGAGGGGTAATCTCATAGACGTGTTTTAGATCATGAAAGGAATAGATCGGGTAGATGCTCAGCTTCTCCTGCCCTGAGTAGGAGAATCGAGGTCCAGAGGACATACGTTTAAGTTGAAGGGAAAATGATTGAATAGGAATCTGAGGGGTAACCTTTTCACACAATGGGTGGTGGATGTATGGAACAAACTGCCTGAGGAGGTATTTGAGGCAGGGGCTATCCCAATATTTGTGAAACAGTTAGACAGGTTGGGTACATGAATAGGACAGGTTTGGTGGGATATGGACCAAATGCAGACAGGTAGAACTAATGTAGATGGGGCCTGTTTGCTGGTGTGGGCAAGTTGGGCCGAAGTGCCTGTTTCCACACCATATCACTCTATGACTCTATGAGTACAGGGCTGAACTACCTCCCCTGGCAGTTCGTTCCACACCCCCCCACCCTTTGTGTGAAAAATACCCCTCAGGTTCCGATTAAATCCCCCCCCCCACCTCTTCTTAAACCTAGCCCCCCTGGTTGTTGATTCCCCTTCTCTGTGCATCTACCAGATCTATTCCTCTCATTATATTATCATATCATATCATATACATACAGCCGGAAACAGGCCTTTTCGGCCCTCCAAGTCCGTGCCGCCCAGTGATCCCCGTACATTAACACTATCCTACACCCACTAGGGACAATTTGTTTTAATTTTTAAAAAAAAATTTTTTTTTTAACATTTACCCAGCCAATTAACCTACATACCTGTACGTCTTTGGAGTGTGGGAGGAAACCGAAGATCTCGGAGTAAACCCACGCAGGTCACGGGGAGAACGTACAAACTCCTTACAGTGCAGCACCCGTAGTCAGGATCGAACCTGAGTCTCCGGCGCTGCATTCGCTGTAAAGCAGCAACTCTACCGCTGGGCTACCGTGTCCAGCTGTAGAAGATCATCCCTCATCCTCCTGCAGCAAGGTATATAGTACTAGCCTATATGCATCAAGGGATATAGTACTAGCCTATATGCACCAAGGGATATAGTACTAGCCTATATGCATCAAGGGATACAGTACTAGCCTATATGCACCAAGGGATATAGTACCAGCCTGCTGAACCTGTCCCTCCAGATCAGGCCCACTGTTCCTGGTAACATCCTCGTAAATCTCCTCTATCACCTTTCCAGATTGACACCACCTTTCCTGTATCATGGTGCACACAACAGAACACAATATTCCAAATGCGGCCTCACCAACGTCTTACACAACGGCAACATAGCCTTCGTATATCTATACACAATGCTATGACTGAAGACGGCCAATGTTACAAAAGTCTTTTTGACCACACAATCAACCTGTGACGCTACATTCAAAACACCATGTACCTGTCGTCCTAGATCCCTCTGCTCTACAGTTAATTCACCTTTCTGCCTCGATTCCAGGTCATCGGTACTGACACTTCTGAACTCACTGATGGTTTCACCTCCCATGTGCGTCTGATTGTGAATAAACTTGCACTACAGCTGATCATCCAAATAAAGAATAATCAAGACTTAACTGCTCCTCCAAGTGCAGCGCTCTCCTCGGTTGTACTTCAAATATCTGCGAGGCCCTTTTGTGTAGTTCTGGTCACCATATTATACAAATAATGTCCTATTGCCAGAGGCAGTGCGGAACAGATTCACCAGGATGTTTTCTGGAACGGACAGCGTTAGTTTGAGGACAGATTTGATCAGGTGGGATTGATCTCATTGGAGCATGAATGCAGATGGACGACCTTACTGAGGCTTCTAAAATTATGTCAACTACAGCAGGATTGAGTAGATGGTCACAGTTATTTCCCAGGCTGGGAGAATCTAAACCCAGAGAACGTACGTTTAATCGAAAGGGGAGAGATTTAAGGGAATTCTGACTTCAACGATGGAGCAATCTTTTCTTTTGAGACGGTGGGGACAGATACCATCTCAGCAAATAAACAGCATTTGGACAGCCGTTTGTTTCGGATGGAAATGGACGGATCTGGGACAAATACAGGTGAATGAGATTACCGTAGATAGGCATCTCGGTCTGCACGGACGAGTCGGGCTGAAGGGCCTGTTTCCCTGCTGTTCCCATGACTGGAATCAGCGGTTCTGTAATCTCTAATGTGCTCTGTCGTCGGTCTCCCCAGTTGTAGCCACATAGCAGACACATCACTGACTGCACAGCAGTGGCGATGCTGTATTGGGTGGTGGTGTCATCAACAACGGAGACACATTGTTCATTTCCCTCGCAAGTGTGCAACATGTTCTTCACTCTCATCAAACTAAACTCCAGCCTGGAAATCCGAGGAATTAAACGCCATTAGGTGTCGAATTTTATCAAACTTGCAGTTTAAGCAACAACATGATATAAATGCCTGTCATACACGTTGGTCATTTTAATATGTCTCTGATCATTGAAGTGTTTTTTTCAGTTTCTATGTGAGCCAGTTATACACAGCAGGAAGGGAGAAATGCTCTCTTGTATTATTAATAAATAGGCACAGAAATACAGACTGAATGTGTGTGAGAGTTTGCTTAAATTCACTGGAATTTAGGATGAGAGGGGATCTTGTAGAACATATACAATTTTGTGGAAGGGTCTCCACCCATTCCTTGTCCCCAGAGATACTGCCTGTCGCGCTGTGTTACTCCGGCTTTTTGTGTCTGTCTTCGGTTTAAACTAGCATCTGCAGTTCCTTCTTACACATATACAATTCTTAAGGGATTGGACAGGTTAGATGCAGGGAAAATGTTCACGATGTTGGGGGAGTCCAGAACAGGGATCACAGTTTAAGAATAAGGGGTAGCTCAATTGTTACTGAGATAAGGAAAAACTGATCTGTCATCGGCCTCCCCAGTTGAGATGAATTGTGAATCTGTGGAATACTCTGCCACAGAAGGCAGTGGAGGCCAATTCACAGGAGGTTTTCAAGAGAGAGTCAGATATAGCTCTTCGGGCTAACGGAATAAAGCTGCATGGGGAGAAAGCAGGAACGGGGTACTGATTTAGGATGATTAGCCGTGATCATATTGAATGGCGGTGCCGGCTCAAAAGGCCAAATGGCCTACTCCTGCAAGTATTGCCTATGTTTCTATGTTTCTAAACCACTGTGGACAGCCCAGACAGGTGAGTTGGTCATTCACTCTCAGACTGACTTTGCTGTCAGGTCTGTGGGTTTGAATTAGCATCAACCTGTCAACTGGTCTGAAGTAGTTCAATAAAAAATAAACTACAGATTCAACAGAACCTGGCCTTGTGTTCAACGGCTGGAACTAATATTCCCCACTGGGTGAATGGCACAGCTCAATTGCTCAACTCTCCCTAGCTCAGATCTGAAGCTGCATTTTAATTTTCAGCATTATGTGTTATTCTTTAAATTATATGCCGGAGAGAGGCAATTAGTATTTATAACCATTGTGAATTAAGGTGAAAATCACAAATGAAAGCATCTTCACCTGCCGTGGTTACCAGCGTGGATAGAGCAGCAAGATGGAGTTAGTGATCATTCCAGATGAGATTAATTACAGATACTGAACATACGTTAACCCTTTATAGCCAAACATATGCAATAATGTTAAACACAGGTTTGTTATCCACTTTCGTATGAAATACAAAACACGGGAGTTAAGATGAAATGGAAGCATCGTAACCTGATGCATAGACACAGAAACATAGAGAAATAGAAAATAGGTACAGGAGTGGGCCATTCGGCCCTTGAGCCAGTACCACCATTCAACATAATCATGGCTGATCATCCAAAATCAGTACCCCGTGCCCGCTTTCTCCCCATATACCTTGTTCCCGTTACCCGAAGAGCATTATCTAACTATGCCTTGAAAACATCCGGTGGATTGGCCTCCACTGCCTTTTGTTGCAGAGAATTCCACAGGTTCCCAATTCTGCGTGAAAATGTTTTTCCTCACCTCAGTCCTAAATAGTCTAACCCTTATTCTTAAACTGTGACCCCTGGTTCTGGACTCCTCCAACATCGGGAACATTTTCTGCATCTAGTCTACCCAATCCCTTTATAATTTTATGTTTCTATTAGCTCAGTCCGCCTTAACCAACCTGATCTCCAGGTGGCTGAGCACGTCAACTACCCATCCCACTCCCAGTCTGACCTTTCTGTCATGGGCCTCCTCCAGTGCCATAGTGAGGCCCATCGGAAATTGGAGGAACAGCACCTCATATTTCGCTTGGGCAGCTTGCAGCCCAGCGGTATGAACATTGACTTCTCCAACTTTAGATAGTTCCTCTGTCCCTCTCTTCCACACCCCTTCCCAGTTCTCCCTCTATCTTCCTGTCTCCACCTATATCCTTCCTTTGTCCCGCTCCCCTGACATCAGTCTGAAGAAGGGTCTCGACCCGAAACGTCACGCATTCATTCTATCCTGAGATGCTGCCTGACCTGCTGCTTTACTCCAGCATTTTCTGAAATAAATACCTTCGATTTGTACCAGCATATGCAGTTATTTTCTTACACTTATGTTTCTATTAGATCGTAAGATCAGTGATAATGTCACTGCTTCTCCAAACCCATCACTGACCACACTGATAATATCACTGCTTATCCAGACCCATCACTAACCACACTGATAATGTCACTGCTTATCCAGACCCATCACTGACCACACTGATAATGTCACTGCTTATCCCAGACCCATCAGTGACCACACTGATAATGTCACTACTTATCCAAACCCATCATTGATCACACTGATAATGTCACTGCTTATCCAGACCCATTACCTACTTCACTGAAATCACACACATGTAGTTTCTGTGACTCATCCATTCCAAGGACATCTCACATAACAACTAGTCCCAGTTCCGTCGCACAATGCTCAGATATATTTTCACCAGTGAAACCATTGACAACATTGGCCTCGTGCTGAGCCACTGTAGATGATTGGACATGTATGCAGGTTACCGATCAATGGCTAACCATTCAACAGAACTGCTAACTGTTGATGTTTTAAAAAAGTATGATTTACATGATTTGTCTTGAAGTGGATGATCAGCCATGATCACAATGAATTGCGGTGCTGGCTCGAAGGCCCTAATGGCCTCCTCCTGCACCTATTTTCTATGTTTCTATGCTTCTATATTTCTAAGTGAATCTGTTCTCCGATCCCAGGACAGAGATCCATGGACAAGTGTGGAATATCTTCCTGCACTATTTGTGCACACACCCTCCAGTTATAGAGACAGAGTCATAGAATCTTACAGAGGCTTCGGCCCAGCCTGCCCACACCGGCCAACATGTCTCCTCCACACTAGTCCCACCTGCCTGCGATCGGCACATTTTCCTATCAATGGCTTATCCATGCACCTGTCTAAATGTTCCTTAAAGGTTGCGAGAGTACTTTTGTGTTAGCACCTTTATTTCGTACATTTTATAGTGAGTAAATGTAGTACCTATGTACCTCAAAGTACCTTTTATAGTTAGCTTTTTGAAGACGTGACCAAAAAGGTCGATCAGGTCAGAGCTGTAGATGTTGTATACATGGACATCAGCATAGTATTCGAGAAGGTTCCTAGTGGTAGCCTGCTCTTGAAGGATAGGTCGCATGAGATTCAAGGAGAGATAGCTTAATGGATAGCACATTGGCTTCATGAAAGGAAGCAGAAGGTTATGGTGGAAGGTTGCTTCTCGGACTGGACCCCAGTGATTAGTGTCGTGCCTCAGGGTTCGATGCTGGGCCAGTTACTGTTTGTCGACTATATCAAAGATTTGGATGAGAAAACACAGCAGCAAGAATAGCAAGTCTGCAGATGATACAAAAGTAGGTTGTTTTGCGGAAACCAGTGAAGATGGTTGTAATGAAGTGTAATAGGATCTTGACCGATTAGCCAAGTGTACCGAGGAATGGTTGATGCAATTTAATGCAGATAAATGTGAGAAACATAGAAACATAGAAAATAGGTGCAGAGGGAGGCTATTTGGCCCTTCGAGCCAGCAGCGCCATTCATTGTGATCATGGCTGATCATCCACATTCAGTTACCCGTGCCTGCCTTCTTCACAAATTGCTTGATTCCGCTAGCCCCTAGAGCTCTATTTAACTCCCTTTTAAATTCATCCAGTGTATTGGCCTCCACTGCCTTCTGTAGCAGAGAATTACACAAATTCACAACGCTCCGGGTGAAGAGGTTTTTCTCACCTCAGCTTTAAATGCCCCCCCCCCTTTTTCCTAGACTGTCGTCCCTGGTTCTGGACTCCCCCATCACCGGGAACATCTTTCCTGCATCTAGCTTGTCCAGACCTTTTATTATTTTATACGTTTCTATAAGATCCCCTCTCATACTTCTCAATTCCAGTGAATAGAAGTCCAGTCTTTCCTATCTTTCCTCATGAGACGGTCCGGCCATCCCAGGGATTGATCTAGTAAAACTGCTCTGCCCTGCCTCAATCGCAAGGATGTTCGTCCTCAAATTAGGAGACCAAAACTGCACACAATATTCCAGATGTAGTCTCACCACTGACCTATACAAATGCAAAAGGTTCTCTTTACTCCTATAGTCCAATCAAATTATAGTATTGCAAAGTGAGGTATTGCATTTTGAGAAATCTATCAAGGGCAGGACCGACACAGTGAATGGTAGGGCTCTGGGTAGTGTTGTAGGGCAGAGGGATCTAGGAGTGCAGGTGCACAGTTCCTTGAAGGCGGAGTCACAGGTAGATCTGGTGGTCAAAAAGGCTTTTGGCACATTGGTCTTTATCTGCCAGAGTATTGAGTATGGATGTTGGGAGGTCATGTTGCAGTAATATAAGACCTTCGTGAGACCGCATTTGGGATATTATGTTCTGTTCTGGGTACCATGCTATAGGAAAGATGCTGCCAAACTGGAAACTTTACAGGTACATTTTGCGATTCATATGCCGGTAAATGGGAATAGTTCAGATGAACTAAAATGCACCATCTCTCCCCATGAAACACGGCAACCTTTGTCTGAAATTTGCGCCAGGTACAGCACTAACAAATAAACTGCTTTTCAATGGCCCTTGGATATTTTGTTACCACTGAACTCCAGCCTTGAAATGAGGGGATTTGCCTGTCATGTACATTGGTCATTTTTAATAACATTCCCTGATCATTGAAGTGTTTATTTCAGTTTCTACGAGTGCCAGATTTGCACTGCATGATGGGAGATATGCTCTCTTGAATGACTTAATAAATAAGCACATAAATGAAGTCTGCGTGTGTGGCAGCTTTCTGTGTGCCGCTGTGTGGAAAGCCCAGACGGATGAGTTGGTCATTAACTCTCAGACCGACCTTGCTGTCTGGTCTGTGGGTTTGAATTCACATCTACCTGTCACCTGGTCTGAAGTGGTTCACCGCAAAATAAACTGCAGATTGAACAGAGCCACAGCTCGTGTTCACCGGCTGGAAATAATATTCCCCACTGGGCGAAACGCACAGAACATTTACTCAACTCCCCCTTTCTCAGATCTGATCCTGCATTTTAATTTTCAGCATTATGTGTTATTCTTTCAAATGTCTGCCGGAGAGAGTTAATTAGCATTTCTAACCTGTGTTAATTAAGAAGAAAATAACAAGTTAACGTATCTTCAGCTGCCGTGTTTACCAGCGTGGATAGAGCAGCAAGATGGAGTTAGCGCTCATTGCTGATGAGATTAATTATGGATACTGAACCTTCGTTAACCCTTTAGAGTCCAACATTTGAAATAAAATAAAAGGATTCCTTATTTACATCATGTCAAAGGTAAAACATCAGGGTCAGATTTAATGAGATGAGGGTCACTGACCACACTGATAATGTCACTGCTTATCCAGACCCATCACTGACCACACTGATAATGTCACTGCTTATCCATACCTATCACTGACCACACTGATAATGTCACTGCTTATCCAGACCCATCACTGACCACACTGATAATGTCACTGCTTATCCACACCCATCACTGACCACACTGATAATGTCACTGCGTATCCAGACCCATTAATGACCACACTGATAATGTCACTGCTTATCCAGACCCATCACTGACCACACTGATAATGTCACTGCTTATCCATGGTGACTTGGACAGGTTGAGTGAGTGGGCAGGTGCATGGCAGATGCAGTGTGACGTAGACAAATGTGGGGTTATCCACTATGGCGGCGAAAACAAAGACGGAAATTATTATCTCAATGGTGTCAGATTCTGGAAAAGGAAAGAACCAGGGGCCACGGTCTAAGAATAAAGGGGAGGACATTTAAAACGGAGGTGCAAAAAAAAATCACCCAGATAGTTGTGACTTTGTGGAATTCTCTGCCACAGAAGACAGTGGAGGCCAAATCACTGGATGCATTTAAAAGTGAGTTGGACAGAGCTCTTGGGGCTAGCGGAATCAAGGGATATGGGGAAAATGCAGGCACGGGTTACTGATTGTGGATGATCAGCCATGATCACAATGAATGGCGATGCAGGCTCGAAGGGCTAAATGGCTACCTCCTGCACCTGTTGATCTCTGTTTCTATGTCTCTAATACCCGTTCACTATGTGCCGTCCATTTAATCGACCGGGGCAATTCACCGCAACCATCGTGTCCACATACCACGCAAAGTCAACACCAAGATGGCAGCGGATGAATTATACTCGGTCATGAACTCTCTTTAAGAACCAAACCCTATGGTACTGTTCATCATTTGCGATGAACTCAACCAATCTAGCCTCAGGAATGCACAGGTAACTAAAATCAACATCTCTCTCTCTCCCCCAGCCCATCCCCCTCGGCAGGGCTTAAGCACTCTGGCCTACACGACCAGTAAGTATGCCTGCCGTTCCCTTTGTCGCTCTCGTTTGTCATTCGATCATCTATTGGTGGTGCTCCTGCTGGCATTCAGAAAGATTTAATAACGAAGCACCAACGAAAAGAGCAACACAGCAGTGGTGTGAGGAGACCGGGGGTCTCCATTAGGTCTGCCCTCAGTCGATGAAGTGGAACTCTTATTAAGCTATTTGCAGTTTCACACAGCGAAGGCACAGTAATCGGTCCGATTGGATATGCGTTGGGGAACATTGAGTCGTAATATGAAGGCGAATTATCAGGAAATCAACTCAATCGAAGTCCGGGCTGCATACAAAGACTGGGCAAACGTCAATAATGATCAGTTAATGGACGACGAAACAAATCTCCGTCATCAAACAATACAAATTTTTCATTTCAAAAGAGAATACAGATGCTGTAATCTTGAATAAAGAGACATAACTCAGCGGGTCATGCAGCATCCGTAGATGCAGCTGACGTAAGTTTTAGATTCGGGGCCATGAGACGGAGCAGAAGGCATCAATGATTAGAAAGGTGGAAAGTAAATGATGGGGCCGATCAATGGCAACATGTGAATGTTCCTGTGTAGCGTAGTGCGTGGCTGGGGATCAGGGTGAAGATGTTCCGTCTGCCTGTACGGGAGGACTGGATGAAGCTCATGACGGAACAGATGGGGAGTGAAGAGAGAGGTTCCACTGAATGGAATAGACAGAGAGCGGGTGGTGAACAGAGTGGCGTCACTTGGTGTTAAATGTTATCTGGGCATGTTGGGATCTGTCCTCGTCTGGGGTGGGAATCTGCAATAAAGGGATCAGGAAAATGCACGTCCGTTTACAGGGCAACGGGTCATGAATGGAAATTCCATCCCCGATGCACAGACGACCTCACAGTGAATAATAATTGCCTATGGGATCTATTTTACTCCAGAACCCCTTCCTGCATCATTTATAGGTTCAAGGTGAATGTGGAAAAGATTAGTAGGAACCTGATGGGTAAATTTTTCACGCAAAGAATGGTGGATGTATGGATCAAGCTGCCAGAGGAGGTCGTTGAGGCAGGAACTGTCCAAACATGTAAGAAGCAGTTAGACAAGTACATGGATCAGACAGATTTGGAGGTATATGGGCCAAACTCGGCCAGGTGGGAGTCGTGTAGCTGGAACAGGTTGGCCGGTGTGGGCAAGTTGGGCCGAATGGCCTGTTTCCACTCTGTATCATTCTATGACTCTGAGTCTATGCGTGAATTGCTATCGGAATTAAGTATCTGTGCTCTCTGAAGGCAGATTTCCCGTGCATTGGGAACGTTGCGGTGATCGGAATCGAACCCCGGCCACCTGGTCGGGACGCAATTGTTGAGGCACCGTTGCCGATTGATGAAAGGAGACGCACAAATAGCACAGTGTTTCCCCCGGAGCGGGAGCCGGAATAATGACAGTCTGATGCAAAAACTCAGGAAACATAAAATCGGAAAATATGCGAGGATTTCTCACGGAATGATATCGCGCGTCCGGACGCTGTGAGACCAGCGGTCCGCGGTTTGTCGATGGATGTGTTCCGTTTCATCAAGAAATGCAAGTGCCGGCTGTTTTACAATAGAGACATTTAGGTGTCGTCCTAATCAGAATGCCTTGGATGAAAAGGGAGATTCACACTTGGTTAATGTCCTGATCTGAGGCTTTGAAGCAAGATGTACCGGGCCCTGGTGAGACCGCACCTGGAGTACTGTGTGCAGTTTTGGTCTCCAAATTTGAGGAAGGATATTATTGCTATGGAGGGCGTGCAGCGTAGGTTCACTATGTTAATTCCCGGAATGGCGGGACTGTCGTATGTTGAAAGGCTGGAGCGATTGGGCTTGTATACACTGGAATTTAGAAGGATGAGGGGGGATCTTATTGAAACATATAAGATAATTAGGGGATTGGACACATTAGAGGCAGGAAACATGTTCCCAATGTTGGGGGAGTCCAGAACAAGGGGCCACAGTTTAATAATAAGAGGTAGGCCATTTAGAACGGAGATGAAGAAGAACTTTTTCAGTCAGAGAGTGGTGAAGGTGTGGAATTCTCTGCCTCAGAAGGCAGTGGAGGCCAGTTCGTTGGATGCTTTCAAGAGAGAGCTGGATAGAGCTCTTAAGGATAGCGGAGTGAGGGGGTATGGGGAGAAGGCAGGAACGGGGTACTGATTGAGAGTGATCAGCCATGATCGCATTGAATGGCGGTGCTGGCTCGAAGGGCTGAATGGCCTCCTCCTGCACCTATTGTCTATTGTCTATTGTCTATTGACACTGAACGGAACACGAAGGACAAGTGTGATCACCACAAGTCAAACAGAGATAAGAGGATTCCAAATCAGGCTGGGGGCTCAATTCAAGCAAGCAGGTGCCTGGCGACTGCATTGGCTCTGATGACCACCACTGTTTACGAGCCGAACAATGCATCTCAAATGTTGCATAACCCGCTTTGAACAGGGAAACGCAGTTTCATCAATACGTATTCACCCACCACCCGATGTTTCTGTCTAATACATCCCGATGGCAGAGATCATAAAGCATGGACACATATAGCGCGGAAACAGGCCGTGCCGCCCAACATTCACGTGTCGATTAAAATGGACCATCTGATCTAATTCGGTTTGCCCACATCCCCGAAAACCTTTCCAAACCGTGTACCCGTCCAAATGTCCTTCACATTGTGTGTGCCTCAGCATGTTTCTGGGCAGGTTGTTTCACATTTCCTCAACCCTCTGAATGAAATAGTTGCCCCTCATATTTATAATCAACATTAGCACCTCTCAACTTAAACCCATGCCCTATCGTGCTTTATTTTCCTACCCTGTTAAATAGACTGTGCATTCACTCCATTTATTCCCCTCATACCCTTTTCGCCTGTAGATGTCACCTCTCAGGCCCCTGTGCTCCTAGGAATAAAGTCCAAACCTGTCCAACGAAGCCCTGCAGCCCAGGCCCTCGAGTGCTGGCAACATTTTCATCAATCAAGCATGATTGCGCAAAGATCAATTCTCGGTGAGCGGTCGGTCCGAACGAACCATCTGGCCCGGTTTTGAAATAGTGCGCCTTTCAACGTATTCGCCGCCATCTGTAAACATTATTTTTGTGTCAGTTGCAAACATACTAACTATGAGCGCACAAGTAGAGTTGCTGCCTTACAACGCTTGCAGCTGAAGACCCCGGTTCGATTCCGACTACGGTGCTGTCTGTTCGCAGTTCGTACGTTCCCCCGTGAGTTTTCCCCGAGATTGTTGGTTTCCTTCCACACTCCAAAGACCTACAGGTTTGTTGGTTAATTGGCTTGGTATGAGCCAAGTGCATGTAGGATTGAGTTAATATGCGGGGATCGCTGGTTAGAGCGGACTCAATGGGCCGAAGGGCCTGTTTCCGCGCTGTAATTTAGACTGTGGCAAAGGACAATGATCAGCAGGTGATGGAAGAGGATAAAACAAATATCTTCCACCGACCCAGAAAAAACGTTTCGTATCAAAAGGGAATAAAGATACTAAACATGGAATCTTGAATCATGGAGGAACTGAATTGGTCAGCGTGTGAGCTCTCTCGATAGCAAGATAGCGCGATACCTAGGTAGCTATCGACATGCATTGCTAGATAGCTAGAAAGCTGGATAGTTGGATATATAGATAGTAAGATAGCTATCTCGCTAGATAGGCAGCCCTTTCAGGGGTGCGCTTTCTCTCACTCATCCTCAGTGGGCCTCGTAAGAGAGGGAGATCTCGTTAGATCTAGCTGAATTGCTAGGTACCTAGCAAATGAGACAGATGGGTAGTTAGATCGTTACCTAAATAGCTATATATATAGATAACTAGCCTAGATGGCTAGATGGCTAGATAGCTAGATCGCTAGAAAGATAGATGGCTATTTGGCGAGACGGTGAGAAGGCTAGTTGGGGAGAGGTAAAGGGCAGGTGTTGGTCGAGGGGGAGGTAAAGGGACAGGTGTTCTTCGAGGGCTGTGTCCCTTTGCCTCCCCCTCGACTCCATCCAAGGACCCAAACAGTCTTTCCAGGTGAAGCAGAGGTTCACCTGCACCTCCTCCAACCTCATCAACTGTATTCGCTGTTCCTGGTGTCAACTTCTCTACATCTGCGAGACCAAACGCAGGCTCGGCGATAGTTTCGCTGAATACGTCCGCTCAGTCCGTCTCAACCAACCTGATTTCGCGGTAACTCAGCACTTCAACTCCCCCTCCCATTCCCAATCTGCCCTTTCTGTTCTGGGCCTACTCCATTGTCAGAGTGAGGCCCAGCGCAAATTGGAGGAACAGCACCTCATATTTCGCTTGGGTATCAACATTGACTTCTCTAACTTCAGATAGTCCCTGCTTTCCCTCCCGATCCCCTCCCCCTTCCCAGGTCTCCCACCAGTCTTCCTGCCTCTATCTTTGTCCTATCTTTGTCCGGCCCCGTCCGCTGACATCAGCCTGAAGAAGGGTCTCGAACCGAAACGTCACCCATTCATTTTCTACTGAGATGCTACCTGACTCGCTGAGTTGCTCCTGCATTTTGTGTACCTTAGCTAGATAGCTAGTCAGGTAGATATAAACTATATTGATAGCTACATATCTAGATGGCTAGATAGCCACATAGCTAGATAGCTAGAGTTAGCGAGGCTGATAGCAAGTTAGTTGGATAACGAGATAGCTAGACTGCGTCGGGAATCGCACTTCTGCGCACATTTTCTCATGAAATTTGCCAAAAGTTGTGACGTCGTCGTTCAGGTCCATTGTCGAATCCTTGAATAGCGACCAGTGTTAGATAGAGCTCTGGGGGCTAGCGGAATCAAGGGATTTGGGGAGAAGGTAGGCACAGGTTATTCCTGATTGTGGGTGATCAGCCATGATCACAATTAGTGGCAGTGCTGGCTCGAACGGCCAAAGGGCCTCCTCCTGCACCGATTTGCTATGTTTTCTATGTCTATAGACTCATTCCAATCCCGGAGTCAGTAATGAGTTCCTACGATCATATGCCATTTGAGTAAGTCACTCGGCTCACCGAGTCTGCTCTGCCATTCCATTATGGCTGCCCTGTCTTTCCCAATCAAACCCAACCCAAACTTTGACACTGTTACTAATCATGAGCCCGTCTATCGCTGCTTTTAAGTTATCTAATGACGGACTCCACATTCGTCTGTGGCAGAATTCCTCAGATTCACCACCCTCTCTGTTACTTGCGACCGGCACATTCCTTGTATGTGTACATACTTGGCCAATAAACTTATTCATTCATCCATTTATTCATTCATCATTCATTGATTCATTGATTCATTGATTCATTGATTCATTGATTCATTCATTCATTCATTCATCCATTCATTCATTCATTCATTCATCCATTCATTCATTCACTCATTCTCTGACTGGCCTCAGAATAAAATGCCGTACTTTTTAAAATGAGATGTTGAGGAATTTATTTCGTCAGAAGGTGGTAAATCTTTGGAATTCTGTCACAGACGGCTGTGGAAACCGACATTGTTATTTGTAAAGCGATGATAGACAGGTTGGTGATTTGTAAGAGTGTCAACGGTTACGGCGAGAATGGAGTTGAGTGGGAAAGATAGGTGAGCCATGATTGAATGTCAGAGTAGATTCGATGTGCCCAATACCTTAATTATGCTGCCATGGCTAATGCACTTACTGTTTTGTTTAACATCATCCACACACAGCGCGCCTCAGTGCATGTGCAGTAGCATTATACTGCCACAGCGCCATCCCGTGGATCAGCAATACACTGCAGCATCCACACACAGCGCACATCAGTGGATGTACAGTGGCAATATACTATCAGAGCGCCCTCCCGTGGATGCACACTGCAACATTGAGACACAACAGCCCCCAATGTATGCACAATAACAGTACATCGGAGCATCAGCGTTGCTGAAGATGGATCTTAAGGTTCCAGTGCGTAACTCACAGATCGTGGCAGCAGGTTTAGAGTTCTAAATAAGCCATGTAGAATGATTGCCATATTTGGTCGAGGCATTGAATATGACTCAGGACGTCAATATTCAGATTTAGAGAACTATTCTTCGGCCGGTTTTGCAGTTTTGTGTGCAGTTATGACCGCTCTCGGACAGGAAAGGCGTTTTGGAAAAGGTGCTCAAGACCCTTACAAGAACATCTCCTGGAGCATATGAAAAGCAGACGTTGGACTGATTTATTTGGAACACCGGAAATCGGGCAGTAACCTGATAGATCGATATCAAATTATGCGAGGCACAGATAGGATAAACAATTAGAACATTCCCCCCAAGATAGAAATATCAAATATTAGAGGCCACCCCTTTAAGGCGAAAGGGATTAATTTTAAGCGAGGTGTGCACGGAAAGCTGTTTACACAAAGGACAGTAAGTGTCTGAAACGAAATGACGCAGGTGGCCATTAGGTCAAAAGGAATAGGAATAGAATTAGGCCATTCGGCCAATCAAATCTCCGCCATTCAATCATGGCTGATCTCTTTCCCTCCGAACCACATTCTCCTGCCTTCTGCCCATAACTTCTGAAACCTGGACTAATCAAGAATCTATCTACCTACGCCTTAAAATATCAACTGACGTGGCCTACACAACCTTCTGTGGCAAAGAATTCCACAGATTCACCACCCTCTGATTTAATAAATGTCTCCTCATCTTGTTCATAACAGCAAGTCTTTTAATTCTGAGGGAATGACCTCAAGTCCTAGAATCTCCCACTAGTGGAAACATGCTCTCCACATCCACTCGATCCAAGCCCTTCACATCTCTATATGTTTCAATGAGGTCCACCCTCATTCTTCTACATTCCAGCGAGTGCAAGCCCCGTGTCGACAAACGCTCATCATAGGTTAACCTAATCATTCCAGGGATCATTCTTGTAAACCTCGTCTGGATCCTCTCCAGAGCCAGCACACCCTTCCTCCGACATGATGCCCAGAATTGCTCACAATATTCCAAATGCGCCCTTCCCAGTGCATCAACATTATAATCCCTGTTTTTGTATACAAGCCCTCTTGAAATAATATTAGCATTGATTTTGCTTTCTTTACTACCGATTCAACTTGCAGATACATTTTTGGGAATCTTGAACTAGCTCTCCCAAGTCCCTTTGCATCCCCATTTAGAAAGTAGTCTATGCCATTATTCCTCCTAGCAAAATGCATTGCTCTGCACTTTGCCGCACTATATTCTATCTGCCATTTCTCTGCAAACTCCCCCAACATGTCCAAGTCGTTCTGCAGTTCCCTGCTTTCTCTACACTACCTGCCCTTCCACCTATTTTCGTATCATCCGCAAACTTTGCCACAAAGCCTTCAATCCCCCTCGTCCAAATCATTAATATAAAACATGAAGTGTCGCGGACCCAGCACTGACCCTTGTGGATTCACTGCTAGCCAACTAGAAAAAAGCCCCTTTATTGCCACTCTTTCTCTTCTGCCCTTTTTATACCGTGGGCTCTCATCTTCCTAAGCAGCCAACGTGTGACACCTTCTCAAATGCTTTCTGAAAATCAAAGTAAACAACATCTACTGACTCTTCTTTGGATGTCTTGCTATTTACTTCTTCAATTAATTCCAGCAAATTTATCAAGCACGACCTCCCCTTCACAAAGCCGTGCAAACGTCTGCCTATTTCATCGTGAACTTACAAGTACTCTGTCACCCTGTATAATGTGGCCCTAAATCTTACCAACCACCCCACTGGTGTTGGACGCAGATACAATAGTGACATTTAAGACAAGTTCAGATTTTCAGGCAATGAAGAGATATGCATTATGAATAGGCAGGTAAGGTTGGTCGTATCATGTTCGGCACAGCTATTATTAGCTGAAAGTCCTGACGTGCCTTGTACATCGTGTAGGAAAGAAATGCAGATGCTGGTTTAAATCGAAGGTCGACACAAAATGCTGGTGTAGCTCAACGAGACAGGCAGCACCTCTGGAGACAAAGAATGGGTAACGTTTCGGGTCGAGACCCTTCTTTAGACTGATGTCGGAAAGGTCGGCGGGAAAGAGATAGAATTTTGTTGGAGACAGTGAGACTGGTGGGAGAACTGGGAAGTAGG
Source organism: Rhinoraja longicauda (assembly GCF_053455715.1). Lineage (NCBI taxonomy): Eukaryota > Metazoa > Chordata > Chondrichthyes > Rajiformes > Arhynchobatidae > Rhinoraja > Rhinoraja longicauda. The sequence goes on from NW_027601585.1 coordinate 74,877, forward strand.
GGGGATGGAAAGAGAGGGAAAACAAGGGCTAATTGAAGTTAGATAAGTCAATGTTCATATCGCTGGTATGTTTGCTGCCCAAGCGAAGTATGAGGTGCTGTTCCTCCAATTTGCGCCGGGCCTCACTCTGACATTGGAGGATGCCCAGGACAGAAAGTTCAGATTGGCAATGGGGGAGCGGGGGTGAGTTAAAGTGCTGAGCAACCGGGAGATCAGGTACGACTGTGTGGAGCTGTTCAGCGAAACGATCGTCGAGCTTGCGCTTGGTCTCTCCGATATCACTCCAGCAGTAATATCCCACTGTATACCGTTACACCAGTACTACCCCACAGTGCGTCACTCCATCAGTACTATCCCACAGTATACCGTTACACCAGTACTACCACACAGTGCGTCACTCCATCAGTACTATCCCGCAGTATACCGTTACACCAGTACTACCCTACAGTGCATCACTCCATCAGTACTATCCAACAGTATACCGTTACACCAGTACTAACCCACAGTGCGTCACTCCATCAGTACTATCCCACTGTATACCATTGCACCAGTACTACCCTACAGTGCGTCACTCCATCAGTGCTACCGCACAGTGTCACTCCATCAATTCCATCCCACATTATGTCACAACAACAGTACTACCGCACAATATGTCACCCCATCAGAACTACCACAGAATGTGCCATTACTTCAACACTACCCTACGTTAGGTTACTCCATCAATACTACTTCACAGTCTGTCACTCCATCAGTACTACATGTTACTCCATTAGTCGTACCCAAGAGCGTGTCACTCTCATCAGTACAACCCCACAGTATGTCATTCCATCATTTCTTCCCGACGGTGTTTCACTGTGTCAGTACCACCTTAAGTATGTAATTTCATCAGTTCTACCCACAGTTTTTCACCCCTTCAATAATACCATCGAAAGTGTCACTATATCAGTACTACCCCAAAATATACCAGTCCTTCACTACTACCCCACAGGATGCTAATCCATAAGTACCCAAGAGCGTGTCACTCCATCAGTACTACCAAATCGTCGGCTACTTCATCATTACTGCATCACAACGTGTCATTCATTAGGTACTATCCCATAGAATGCCATTGCATCAGTACAAGCAAATGGATAGTCATTCCATCAGTACTATTCCACTATCAGTACTATCCGATCAGTTCTCCCCCTCAATGTGTCACTCCATCAGAACTACACTATAATGTGTCATTACATCAGTCCTACCCCATTTAGTTTCACACCATTAATATTATCCGACAGTGTGCCACGACATCAGTACTCCCATATCGCTTGTTCCTCCATCAGTACTACCGCACACTGTGTCACTCTATCAGTAATACACCAAAATGTTTCACTCCATCAGTACCTGCCCACAGTTTGTCACTTCACTAGTACTACCCCAAAGTGTATTGGTCCATCTGTACTGCCCACATTGTGTCACTCCATTAATACTACCCCACTGGTCATCACTCCATCAATACAAGCCTACGGTGTGTTAGACGATCATTACTACAACACACTATGTCACTCCATCAGTACAACCCCGGAGCGTTTCACTTCATCGGTACGATATACCATTGCATCGATACACACCCACAGTTTTTCAACACCAATAGCACCTTGTGTATTATTCCATTAGTACTAACACACAGGGTGTCACTCTATCAGTACTATCCAACGGTGTGTCACTCCATCAGTACTACATAATGAGTCCTTCCATCAGTACTACCCCACAGTGCTTCAATCCACCAGTACTACTCTGGTATATGTCTATCCAACAGTACTACACCGCAGGGTGTTACAAAATCAGTACTATCCCACAGTATGCTATTGCATCAGTACTGCCACATAGTGCGCCATTCCATCAGTACTACCTCAAAGTGTATCACTCCACCAGCACTACCCACATTGTGCCACTGCATCAGTAATAAAATATAGTTTCTTACTCCATCTGTACTACCCTACACTGTGCCACTCCATCAGTGCCTCCCCATAGATCATCGCACCATCAGGAATATCACTCGGATTATCATTGCATCAGTACTTGTGTCACTCCATCACAGCAATCCGTTATCACTCCATCAGTACTACCACGCAGCGTGTCACTCCATCAGTTTTCCCCACAGTATGTCACACCATCAGCCCTCTCTCACTGTGTCACTCCATCAGTAATAACCCACAGTTTCACTCTATTAGAATTTCCCCACAATGCCTCACGCCATTAGCACTACCCGATGTTTAACATTCAATCAGGACTATCCCAGTGGGTCACCCCATAAGTGCTGCCACAAATTGTGTCACTCCATATGTATTGCCGCTCAGTTTGTCACTGCATTAGTACTGCACCACAGTTTGTCATCACAATAGTACTACCGCTCAGTGTGTCACTCCGTCGGTGAAACCACAGAGTGTCTCACTGCATCAATACAACTCCATGGTGTTGCACTACATCGGTACTGCCCCACATCATGTCACTCCAGTGCAAACCTAGAACGTGTCACTCCATCAATGCTCCCCGCAATATGTTCCATCAGTACTCCCTAAAGTGTTTCACACCATCAGGACTACCTCAAATCTGCCATTCCATCCGCATTATCCACAGTGTGCTAACCCATCGCTGCGACTCCATAGTGTGTAATTCCATCACTATTTCACCACAGTTTATCATCGCAACAGTACTACCGCACAGCATGATAATCCATCAGTATTACTGTGTCACTCCAACAGAATGTGCTATTACATCAGTCCTACCCCACAGTGTGTCATTCCATCAACACATCTCCACAGTACGTCATTACATCAGTACTACTCCACAGTGTTACTCTGCATCAGTACAACACTGGAGCGTGTCACTCCATCAGTACTACCCTACAATATGTTATTCCATCAGTACTACACCACAGTGATGCACTCCAACAGTACTGCCTTAAGCTTGTTATTCCATTATGTCCAACCGCACGGACTCATTCAATTAGTATTACCCAACAGTGTAACCCTCCATCTGTACTGCCCCACCGTCAGTCCTACTTCAGTGTAGAAGTCACAATGTGCAACCCGACAGTACCACCGAACATTGTGTCAATACTTCAGTACTCGCCCACTGTGCGCCATTCTGTCCATACTGCCCCCAGTGTGTCATTCAATCAGCACTACACCGACGTATGTCACTCCATCAGTACAACCGCGCAGTGTGTCACTCCATCAGTACTACTCCACAGCGTGTCACTCCATCAGTTTTACCCCAAGGGGTGGGGTGATGGAGTGACAAACTGCGTGGTAGTACAGGTGCAATGAAATGAGTACTGCCACACAGTTTGTCACTCCGTCAGTACTACTTCAGTGTGGAACTATATCAGTACGACCCCAGGGTGTCAGTCCATCAATTCTGCGCCACAGTGTGCCAGTTTCTCAGTACCACCTCACAATGTATCACTCCATTAGTCTACCCCACAGTGTTTCATCCATCATTTTCCCCCCACAGTATGTCATTACAACAGAACTACCTCACAATTTGTCACTAAATCAATATTATTCCACTGTGTGTCACTTCGTCAGTACTACTCCACAGTTTGTCATAACAGCAGTACTACTCATTGTGTCACTCCATCAGTATTACCCGCAGTGTGTTACTACATCAGTAGAGGCGCATGGTGTATCACTCCATCAGAACTACTGCAAAGTGTGTCACTTCATCAGCACTACTGCAGTGTGTCACTCCATCTGTACCAACCCACAGTGTGTTAATCCACACGAACTGCATCAACTGGTGTCACTCCATCAGTACTACAGTGTAGTGCTGAAGTGTTCAAAGTAGGAGGCCCTGTCATGATGCAGAAGCTGACTGAACTCTTCCAGTCCATGTGGAATGAAGGAAAGGTCCCACAACAGCTGAAAGATGCCAGCATAGTCCACATCTACAAGAGGAAAGGCAACCGCCAGTCTTGCGACAATCATTGAGGCATCGCCCTCCCGTCCATAGCTGGGAAGATCTTGGCGCGCATTCTGTTCAACCGTCTTATTCAACACCTTGAGCAGGGTCTCCTTCCAGAAAGCCAGTGTGGTTTCCGTGCTGGACGTGGAACTGTTGACATGATATTTGCTGCACGCCAATTCCAGGAAAAATGCCAAGAGCAGCACAGCGACCTGTTCGTGATCTTCGTCGGTCTGACAAAGGCCTTCGACACTGTCAGCAGAGACGCCTTGTGGATAATGCAGAAGTTTGGCCGTCCCAGCAAGTTCATCACGATTATCCGGCAGATCCATGACGGCATGATGGTGAAAGTGCGAGATGATGGAGACGAATGGGAAGCCTTTCCAGTGACAACAGGCGTGAAGCAAGGTTTTGTTCTTGCCCCTACACTCTTCAGCATGGCCTTCTCTGCCATGCTGACTGATGCCTTCCGTGACTGCCAGGATGGAATACACATCAGGTACAGGAACTGACAGCAGGCTGTTCAACCTCAGGCGCCTGCAAGCTGGTACAAAGGTGAAGGAGACCATCTTCAGAGATTTCTTGTTTGCTGATGACTGCGCCCTCAACGCCAGCACAGCGCAGAAGATGCAGCATGAACTGGACTGCTTCTCACAGGCCTGTGACGACTTTGGTCTCTCCATTAGCACCAAAACGTCTGAAGTTATGTACCAGCCCGCTCCTGGAAAGCCCTACCAGGAACCACACATCACGGTGAAGGGGCAGAATCTACAGGCAGTCGACAGCTTTACCTATCTGGGTAGTACACTCTCGCGAGCGGTGTACATTGACGCTGAGGTCAACAACAGGATTGCCAAGGCCAGCTTTGGGCGACTCCGTGGGAATGTTTGGGAGCGGAGAGGCCTCGGCCTTACCACCAAGCTGAAGGTCTACCGTGCAGTGGTACTCACCACTCTTCTCTATGCCAGTGAGACCTGGACTGTCTACAGCAGACATGCCAAACAGCTCAACCACTTTCACTTGAGCTGCCTACGCAGACTCCTTCACATCAGGTGGCAGGACAAAATTCCGGACACAGAGGTCTTGGAACGGGCCGGAATCCCCAGCGTCCACACCCTCCTACGGAAAGCCCAAGCCAGATGGACAGGCCATGTCGTCAGAATGCCCGAGACTCGACTGCCAAAACAGCTTCTGTATGGAGAACTGTGTCAGGGCAAGCGCTCAGTAGGACGACAGAAGAAACGGTTTAAGGATTGCCTCAAAGTGTCCCTCAAAGACTTGGACATCAACCTCAGCACTTGGGAGTCTCTTGCTCTGGACCGTCCCAACCTGGCGTAGCAAGCTCACCACAGGAGCCCGTGCAGCAGAGAACAGACGCACTGCAGAGGCCCAGAGGAAACGCACCGCGCGCAAGGCCTGGGCTACCTCCACTTCCACTGTAGCAGCCATCCACTTGTGTCCTACGTGTGGGCGTGCCTTCCGGGCCCGGATTGGCCTCACCAGTCACTTCAGGACCAACAGTCACCAATCCTCCAACTGAAAGTGAAGTCATGGTCATCTTCGAACCCGAAGGACGAACAACAAAAACAACACAGCGCATTGTGTTACTCCATCAGTACTACCCCCACATTGTGTAATCCATCAGTACTACCCCCACAGTGTGTCACTCCATCAGTGCACTGCCCAGTGTGTAACTCCATCATTACTACTGCGCAGCGTGTCACTTCATCAATACAACTTCAAAGTGTGCCACTCCATCTGTACCAACCCAGTGTGATAATCCACCATTACTACCATACATTATGTCACTCCATCAGTTCCACTGCACAGTGCGTCACTCCATCAGTAATGCCCCACAGCGTGTCACGTCGTCACTAAAACCCACAGTATGCCATTACATCATTACAAACACACATGTTCACAGCCTCAAACACAGTCAAACACGCACACACACACATACCCGCGCACGAAGACACACACAATCTCTCAAATGCAATCACAAACAATCAAATATACTCTCACACGTACACATGCATTCACACTAACAGATATTCACACGCACTAGCACTAAGAGACACGCACTTATCACACACTTACACACGAACACATTCTCTGCCAACAACATCATACACTCTCCCACACACTCACGCACACACACACACGCACACGCACACACACTATCAAAGAATTACATGCTCAAACACTCTGACAAACTCACATCCCACATATTCTCTCACATTCTCACAAACAGCCACACACACGCACAGACGCAAACACGGTCCTTCACAAACCCACATGCACTCTCCCACTCAGAGACACAGATACATTCAATCACACTTGCATCCACACTTACTAATGCTCACACACTCACACGCACACACGCACACTCACGCACTCGCACAGACAGACACACACACACACAAATATAGGCACTCTTACATACTCTACCCGCATGCACACGCGCACATTTTGGGATTGAGTTTATCCTTGGATGGTCGCGGCGAGCAGCGCAGCGCAGTGTGGCCGGGAGTGTTCCCGGTGAGCGGGGCCAAGCCCTTCAGTCGGCCCGTGTCGGCCCGGCTCGCCCACCGCGAATGGCGATGAGAACCGCGCCTCGGGAGCGAGGTGGGAGCCGCGAGGAACCGCAGAGAGCGAGGTGGACCGTCGGAGAGCGAGGAAGGCCGCCGAGAACGAAGGGGCGACCCGCGGTGCGGCGGCAGGCAGGAGAGAGAACTATCCGGCCAACGTTTGTAACTTTGTCGGCGTCAAAGTGTGGCGACTCTTGTGTACCGCCTAGGTGAGGTCTGCTACATGATGTTACCGGGTTGTCTGCAAAACTAAGCATTTCACTCTACCTGGGTACGTGAAAATAAGGTATCACTGAATCATTGAAATTCCTGCAACCGCATACACTAACACATACGCACACACACCGACTCATGTGCACAATCTCACACATTCACACTCGCATACACGTGCTAGCACACTCTTGCACGGACTCGCACACTCACACTGTCACACACAATCAATATCCAATGCGAGTCAGGCTACACCTCTGGAGAAATCTAGTTGAGAATGTCAGTTCAGTGCAGTTTATTGTCACGTGTACCGAGGTACCGTGAAAAGACTTTGTTGCGTGCTGCCCAGTCAGTGGAAACAAAATACTTCATTACAGTCGAGCCATTTACAGAGTATAGATACATGATAAGGGGATAACGTTCAGTGCGAGGTAAAGCCTGCAAAATCCGATCAAGGATAGTCCGAGGATCAACAAAGAGGTAGATAGTAGTTCAGCACTGCTTTCTGGTTGTGGTGGGATGATTCCGTTGCCTGATAACAGCTGGGAAGACACTGTCCCTGAAACTGGAGGTGTGCATTTTCACACTTCTGTACATTTTACCTGATGGGACAGAGGAGAAGCAGGAGTGGCAATGGTGCGACTCGTCCTTGATTATGCTGCTGGCCTTGCCGAGGCAGCGTGGTTTATAAATTGAGTCAATATAACGGAGGTTGCTTTGTGTGATGGTCTGGACAATTCGCAGCAATTTCTGGCGTTCTTGTATGGAGCTGTTCCCAAACCAAGCTGTGATGCATCTTGATAAAATACTTTCTATGGTGCATCTGTCGAAGTTGGTGAGAGTTGTAGAGGGCACGCTGAACTGGCTAAGCCTGCCAAGGACATGGATGGGTGAAGTTCGGTTCGAGACCCTTCTTCAGACTGATTGTGGTGGGAAGCTGGAGAAGGCTGGAACAGCAGGACAAAGCGAGTTGAATGATGAGTGGGTGAATACCGTTTTAATAGTTAGGTGGTTGAGACCAGAGGTTAAAAGATAAAAGTTGCGAGATAAGGATTGAGCAGGTTGGAATTATAAAGAGAGAGGAGGGAATATCGGTTGAAGATGGAGGTGGAGGGGATTAACAAGTGCGAGTCCGCGTGAAGCAAGAGAAAGAGCGAGGGAAAAGCGTGAAGTTGCACGTTAGTTACCTGGCATTTGCTAATGTTCATACCATTAGGTTGCAAGGTTCCCAAGCGGACTATGAAGCGGCGTTCTTTCTGTTTTAATGTAACCTCTCTGGCGCTGGTGGAGGCCCAGGACAGAAAGGTCAGTGTGCGAGGGGGGAGTTACAATGGCTTGCAACGGGGAGACACGGCAAGCCTTAGCAGAACGAGGGTGAGTGTTCGACAAAACGGTCGCCGAGTCTCCATTTCTCCACGCCGATGTAAAGGAGGCCATATCTGGAACACCACATGCAGTAGATAAGATTAGAGGAGGTGCAGGTGAACATCTGTCTCACCTGGAAGGGCTTCTCGAGCGTGAGGGAGGGGGTTTAGGGACAGCTGTTACATCCCATGGTGGCTAACTGTTTTAACTGCACTTGCCAAGAAAGGCTTTGGAAAGAGAAGTGATGGTAAGTGATGGAGAGGTGGGGAAATGGATAGAGAAATAGGTCGTACAAAGATAAAAGGGAGAGATAGGGGAGAAGACGAAAGAAGAGGTGGAGGGAGGGTGAACGATCAAAGGGAGAGTGGGAAAAATGAGGAGAGAGGGGAGTTCAGAGCGAGTGGGTTGGCAAAAGGGGGAGAGGGAAGCATTAGAGAGATACAGGGAGAAGGAGGGAGAGATGCAGTAAGAGTGGGAGGGGGAGGGGAGAGAGGTTGGCAGAGAGCGGTCGGCACAGAGAGGGAGAATAGAGAGTGTAGGGGCGAGAATAACAGTTCAGAGAGAGAATAGCAGTAAAGATGGAGAGAGAGAGAAAGAGAGGAGGGAGAGATGTTGCATCATTCGCCGTGTGTTCTACTTTTAAGACAATTCTGAGGCGGCAATGGTTCTGTTCACTGAGTGTCGTGAGTCTTTGGGTCGTTCCTCCTCAGAGGTGATGAAGGTAGAGAATGTTGTTGTCCCAAGGCAAAGCCAGATCCATTCCAGGCAAGCAAGGACTAAATGCTTACTAGGGGTCGCCGGGAGTGTGGGGTTGAGGTTACAATCAGTTCAGCCGCGATCACATTGAGTGTTAAAACAGAGTGGACGGGCCATTTTAGTCTGATGTGATCTGTTGAACTAATTCATCACGCTGACAAAGGCAGTCCAGTCCACCTTTAAACTGGGCACCAGAAGCCTTGCGACGGTCCCTTGAATTTGGGATTGCCTTGCTGAGTAAAGGAAATCAGATAAACAACATGTGGTGGAGAGATGGATCCGATGGAGTTTGAAACAATATCCCCTTTGCTGGAACAATGCCGCTCCCAATTTCCATCCCTCAGTATCGCCACAATTCCCAGTCTTCGGAATTCCTCAATCAATTCCCTGAATAAATCACGACCTGTCTCAGCAGGGATTTCACTTGGCTGATGTCATCTGTTTGCGAGTCATTTCAAAATCTCTATTTTTTTAAATCTGTTGAAACTTCACTGTCCCGGTGGAGACGGAAAATGGTATAAAATCTCCGCGAATGTTCTGCCCTGGCATTTCATTCCGAGAGATTACCGGCAGTTCACGGGGACACGTCGCTGGTCAGAGAACATGTGGGAAAAGCTTCTGGAATATTACGCCGTGCAGAAAATCTTGTACGTGATCATTGCTGCCGTTGGAGTCCCTGGTAAGTGAGCAGAACGATTCAAGTTTTATAACTCCGTCTGTTAACCGGTGTTGACATGATTCTGATCGTGTTACAATATTCCCAACTGATGATCGTTGTGTAAGAATGTGTAGATTATATCAATCCACTCAGTGAAATATTTTTGAATTAACGCTGTGATTTTTCTCATTTTCAGACAGCCGAAACTAACCCTCTCTTTCTCCCACTGCCAGGACCCACTAGAATGTTGTTCTTGCCTTCAGTGGGACCTTGCCCAGAGTTGTCCCAGTGCTCGGGACAGGCAGCTCTCCGGGACGGTGTGACTGGGAAGGGGTTTACATTGTGAAGTTCACTGTGTCTGAGTTATTGATCAGAGTGAACACCCGCTCCTGTGGACACGTCTCGCTGTGGAGTCTGTCACAATCGGATTCCTCCACCTGTTGGTCAATAATTGGATCGATCTCCTGAACCAGTGGCCGCGGATCTACCGGCGTGTGTTGTTACTGAACTGAGGAATGAATCCATTAACGGAGCCACTCTGCTGCCGGATCCTAAGTTGTCCCTGCCTTCTCTCTGAACCCTCCTCGTCCCCATCAGATTCCGAGTTCCCAGAGCCCTGGTTAAACGCGGCCGGTCACGGTTAAGTCTGTGAAACCGGTCCCATCAGAGACTGTGAGCGGGGTTAACTGTAGACAGGACCATTCCGCCTATTGTAGCGGGCGGCTGCTCGTTCCCTCCCCGCCCTTTACCCCGCCCGTCGCCTTATCTCCTCTCCCCTGAAGCAGGCAGGTCGGGCACAGTCGGAGCCGGGTCTGACATTGTTAAACCTGCAGCCGCGCACCGACTCCAACACTCCTGATCTCCAGCTGAAAGTGGAGCCGGTGTTCAGCCCCGGAGACCGTGTTCAGTAATGCCCAGTGTCCGCTCCCCTTCTCTTTCCGCAGTGAATTTAGTGGCGATTGTGATCCTGTCCCGGGAAAGTACGGCCTCTCCACCTGCACCACTCGCTACCTGGTGGCCATGGCAGCGGCCGATCTACTCGCCCTGATCACCGAGGTCATTTTGTCTCGGATCCGATCATTACTTTTATTGGAGTTTCCTGTCCATCACCCCTGTGTGCACTGTTAACCTTGTACTGAGGACTGCAGCTACAGACTGTTCTGTCTGGTTCACCGTCACTTTCCACCTTTGATCGCTTTGTCGCCATTTGTTGCCAGAAGCTGAAAACTAAATATTGCACCGGGAAAACTGCGGCTGGCGGTTCTCGCAACAGCCGGCGTTCTGCTGTGTCTGAAAAACGTTCCCCGCTACTTCACACTGGAACCCCGGACAACCATCGACAATGTCCCGTGGGGCTGTGGCACGGTGGACAGTTATTTCACTGACCCCGCGTGGGTGACATTTGACTGGATCGACACGGTTTTAACTCCGTTCCTCCCTTTCGCTGTGATCCTGCTGCTCAACGCTCTGACAGTCCGGCACATTTTTAGTGGCCAGTCGGGTCCGTCAGGGGCTGAGGGGTGAGAGCAAGGGGGAGAAGCGCAGTGACCCGGAGATGGAGAGCAGGAGGAGGTCTGTGGTTTTACTCTTCACCATCTCCGGCAGCTTCATCCTCCTGTGGATGACGCTGGTTGTAAACGTCGTCTATTATCAGATCACAGGGATTGGGAATGATCAGAATGATTCTCAATATATCTTTAGCTACGTCGGGTATTTGCTGAGTAATCTCAGCTGCTGCACCAACACATTTATTTACGCGGTGACCCAGTCCAAGTTCAGGGAGCAGGTGAAGAGCGCGGTGAAATATCCGCTCACCTCAGCGCTGCGGCTCATTAATAAACCCGCGCCCTGAGCGCATCCCAGAGGGCGGCCGCAGTCTCTCCGCTCCGGGCTCCGGCTCCTCACATTCAACCGCCGCATCTTCCAGCTGTCAGTCCCGGGCGGATGATCCCATCGCCGGCCCCGCTCCGGGACCCCCAGCCCCTCACATTCACCCAATCACCCCCTTGCTCAAAGATGCAGATTAAGCAGAAAAAATAACACCATTGCCTGTCATATATATTGATCATTTTTAATGACAGTCCCTGATTATTGAAGTGTTTATTTCAGTTCTCTCTCTCTCTCTCTCTCTCTCCTCTCTCTCTCTCTCTCTCTCTCTCTCTCTCCTCTCTCTCTCTCTCTCTCTCTCTCTCTCTCTCTCTCTCTCTCTCTCTCTCTCTCTCTCTCTCTCTCTCTCTCTCTCTCTCTCTCTCTCTCTCTCTCTCTCTCTCTCTCTCTCTCTCTCTCTTCCTCCTATCTCTCACCCCTCTCTCTCTCTCTCATCTCTCTCTCCTCTCTCTCTTCTCTCTCTCTCTCTCTCTCTCTCTCTCTCTCTCTCTCTCTCTCTCTCTCTCTCTCTCTCTCTCTCTCTCTCTCTCTCTTCTCCTATCCTCCTATCTCTCTCACCCCTCTCTCTCTTCTCCCTCCCTCTCTCTCTCTCTCCACTTAATTTTCATAAATTTATAATAATAAACGATATTAATATTTGATACCCTGCCCCCCATCCACTGTAACAAAATTAACAATATATTAAGCTAATATTTGTTATCCCCTCTCTCTCCCTCCCCCCCTCTCCCCTCTCCCTCTCTCTCCTCTTTCTCTCCCCCTCCACTTTATAAGAAAACATTAAAAATAATAAATTAAACTTAACTAATATTTGATACCCCCTCAAATATTAGGGGGGTATTAGGGGAGCTCTTTCTCCCCTGTCACTCTCCCTCTCACCCTTTTCTCTCTCTTTTCCCCCCTTTCTCTCTCTCTCCCCCCCTCTCTCAATCTTTCCTCACCCCTCTCTCTCCTCCCCTCTCTCTTTCCCCTTTTTCTCTCTCCCATGTGTTATCACAGTCAGTGAAAATGGCGAGCAGGAGTTATCACAGTCAGTGAAAATGGCGAGCAGGAATTAATGCAGGAACTTTTTCAAATTGGAAAAGAGAGCTGAGAAATAGCAAATGGTGTTTCTTGCAGCACATTTGCCTCCTCCCTTTCTCTCTCCCTCCATCCTTACTGCTGTCCTCTCTTTGAGCTGTGACTCTCTCTCCTATCCTCCCTATTCTCTCTCTCTGTGAACCTTTCACCCTTACCCCTCCCTCCCCTCTCACTCTCACTCCATCTCTCCCTCAGTCTCTCTCTATCTATCTGGGCGGCTCGATTGTAATCATGTAGAGTAATGGCGACATCAAGTGGACGTCAAGGGAACTGCAAACAAGCGTGGCCTCCCTCAACAACGCCTTGTAAACTGTGATATAACGCCACAACATCTGCAATTAATACCGTAACAAATGAAAGACATCGTGCCCAAACTTCACAGATATCCATCCGAAATGCCGCACGCTATTCCATCGCCCACTTCCCCAGCCGATCAGAATCCCAACCTCATTCTTAATATGCATCTTGGCAATCTACCATCCCACCTGCCTTAAATTTTATTTGTAAAGTTAGTAATCATTCCTTGCACCATCTGAATCAATTCGTTGATATAGATGACAGACAGCAATTGTTCCACCGCTGTGTCTGTCAATAGTCACGGAACTGCAGTCATAAAGTGTGGAATGGTTAATTCGGTTTGTAGATTCCATGAATCTGTTGTGACCTGCTGTGTGTTCAATGTATACCAACATCTCCTGTTCCTTGTATCTACATTCTTTATCTCCATGGTGCGGAAGAGAATATAAATGTTGAGCAGGGACGTGCTATATTCAAACGACAGAAATCAATAAATCACAACTAAACCACAAATTGGACGTTATATGGAGAATGCATATTTCAGGGTCTCTGGGTTGTCACGTCTTTCATTGTCATTGGAGCTCTCTCCCTTAACTCAAGCCCAATGCAACCGCAGTAGCAGCTTCACCTGAAGACATCAACATCTTAGCAAAGCTGCAGGAAGCAGTTTCATTTGGATGAATTAATTGGCTGAAAGTCCCGTTGATATCCTGCTACGTTTCTGCATTCTGGTTTGTAAAATATAAAAATGTGCATTTTGCAGATCCATTCACTGCAGCCTATTTGTGAGATTTCGATAAACTATCCTGAGATCTTCACACGCTTGTAACATGTAGCACGGACTTGAGTTCGATATTGCTTCTTGCATCTTTAACCACTTGATCACACTTTACACTTTCTCATTGGTTTCCTTTAGTGAAACTGGCCTTTCACTGTCGGTTGTGGTCAGAATGGGGGGTTTGGAGCGTAGCCTTCAGATCCAGTATCTACTGATTTGGAAGCAACTCCGGACAATGAGGCAAGTTTATACCAGTTGTCCCTCTGTTCTGTGGATGGATGGATGGATGTTAGCACTGTCCCCCCTCTCCCTCTCCCTCTCCCTCTCCCTCTCCCTCTCCCTCTCCCTCTCCCTCTCCCTCTCTCTCTCTCTCTCTCTCTCTCTCTCTCTCTCTCTCTCTCTCTCTCTCTCTCTCTCTCTCTCTCTCTCTCTCTCGCTCTCTCTTCCCCTATATTTATTCCAGTTGCTGCATATTCCAAAATGCAGATTGTATTAGTTCAATTTATGAATCCTACATAAATAAATATTTAAGTTGCTGCATATTCCAAATTGCAGATTGTATTAGTTCAATTTCTGAATCCTACATAAATAAATATTTATTTAAGTTGCTGTATATTCCAAAATGCAGATTGTATTTGTTCAAGTTATGAATCCAACATAAATAAATATTTTGGATAAAACACACAACTCTTGTTTATTCTTTATCCCATAATCAATAAAAGAGGCAAGTGCTCTCTCTCTCTCTCTCAACACACACACAGTCTGTGCCTCTCTCTCTCTCTCTCTCTCTCTCTCTCTCTCTCTCTCTCTCTCTCTCTCTCTCTCTCTCTCTCTCTCCTCTCTCTCTCTCTCTCTCTCTCTCTCTCTCTCTCTCTCTCTCTCTCTCTCTCTCTCTCTCTCTCTCTCTCTCTCTCTCTCTCTCTCTCTCTCTCTCTCTCTCTCACTCTCTCTCTGACTCTCTATATTTATTCCAGTTGCCACATATTCCAAAATGCAGATTGTATCAGTTCAACTTGGGAATCCTACACGAAAAAATCATTTTCCCCCCCGGCAACAGATGACGCTCTGCGCTGTGGCGCGGCGGCCAATCAGCGGTCTCGTTCTGCCCAGGCAACAGGAGACGCAAAAAGGCATGTGCGCGGCGGCCAATCAGAGTTGTTCTTTCCACCTGGCAACAGACGACGACAAAGGCATAGGCGCGGCGGCCACTCAGAGGTCCCGTTATACCCTGTGGCGCGGTGGCCAATCAGAGGTACTCTTTCTCCCCTGGCGTCAGATAACGCTTTTGCGCTGCAGCGCGGTGACCAATCAGAGGTGCTCCTCTCCTGGGAACAGATGACGCCATAGACATGGGCGCGGCGGCCAATCATAGGTCGCTTTAAACCCTGGCAACAGATGACGCCGTAGACATTGGCGCGGCGGCCAATCAGCGGTGCTCTTTCTCCCCTAGGATCAGATGACGTAATGCGCTGTGGCGCGGTGACCAATCAGCGGCGTTCTTTCTCCCAAGCACTACATGACGCTAATTCCCTCCCTCCTCTCTTCCTCCCTCTCCCTCTCCCTCCCTCTCCTCTCCCTCCCTCTCTCCCTCCCTCCCTCTCTCCCTCCCTCCCTCCCTCTCCCTCCCTCCCTCTCTCCCTCCGTCCCTCCCTCGCCCTCCCTCCCTCCCTTTCTCAAACTCTCCAAAACTATATATTAAAAAACTATCTCCACTTTATTCCAGAGCTCAGGGCTACACAATAGAAGCAATGATCACATTGGAGTGACCAGACATGAAGGCAGCTTCGGCCCTTGTTTACATTCACACCTCCAACCATGTACACAATAGAGGCGATGGATGATCACAGCTTGCAACCGGCTACATTCCCTGTAGTCAGGTATCTTTGCAAACAACATCCCTTGCCTTTTGCAGTATATTCCTTTGGCCACATTTTCTTCAGTCATGGCCTCCCATCATATTTTGCCCCCATATTTTGCCCCCACGTGGCTCCGAGAATGTGCAGACAGACGAGTTGTTTGCAAAGATACCTGAGGACAGGGAATGTGGCTAGTTTTAAATCCGTGACAGAGAGTTTGAATCTGGCTATTGAACCTCTGGCAGAACTAATAAGATCAGATTCAGACATTAAAGGATTTAAAGTTAATCAGGAAGATCACAAAATTACTTGATTTGCAGATGATGTCTTAATTTGTCTTACTAGACCATTGGAATCCTTAAGAAAATTATATTTCAGATTGGAAGAATACGGGAAAGTATCAGGATATAAAATTAATAAAGATAAAACTGAAATAATGCCTCTTTTTGAAGGCATTATGACCAATGTAAAAGAGAAAGTCAGTTTAAATGGCAAAAAGAAGGCATTAAGTACTTAGGAGTTAAAGTAGATAATAAGTTAAATAATTTGTATAAATTAAATTATAAACCACTAATAAAAAAAATAGATGAGGACCTGAAGAAATGGATGAATCTTCCAATTACATTGCTAGGGAGAGTGAACTGTATTAAGATGAATATTTTTCCGAGGATACAGTATTTATTCCAAACACTGCCTATACCTTTGCTAAATAATTTTTTTCAAGAATTGAACAAAATTGTGAGGAATTTTCTTTGGAAAGGTAAAATGCCAAGAGTGTCTCTGGAAAAATGAACATGGAAATTTGAATTAGGTGGACTGCAATTACCAAATTTTAAAAATTATTATCTGGCAGCACAAATGAGTTTCATTTCATCCTTTTATCAAGAGGGTGGAAAAACAGCATGGGTTAAAATTGAAATGGATAAAATAAAAGAGTTATGTCCAGAAGAATTTATATATAAATGGAAAGCAAAGCTATTAGTTAAGGATAAAGAGTCACCTTTGCTAAAACATTTAATTAATACATTGTTGAAAACAGTTAAAGTTAATGATAAAAGATTTGTTTTAACAGCTAAAACTCCATTAATAAAAAATAGTTTATTGCCGTTTGCTTGGAATAATCAAATACTACAAGTCTGGGAACAGAAGGGTATTATAAATATAGGAGATTGCTACGAAGGAAATAACTTTTTGACATTTTCTCAATTGGGAAATAAATATCAAATTCCAGGGAATAGTATTTTTTTCTATTATCAATTACAATCTTTTTTAAGGGAAAAGTTAGGTAATTCAATGTCTCTATTTCAGATTAAAGGAATTGAAACCCTGATTCAGGGCAAGGGAATAAAAAAATGTATATCATCAATGTATAAATTATTACAAAAATCTAGTCCAAAGATAGGAATTCAAAAATCAAGACAAAGATGGGAAACAGATCTTAATATTATCATTGATGAACCAAGTTGGGAAAGACTGTGTTTAGATAGTATGAAAAATACTATTAATGTGAGATATAGTTTAGTACAATATAATTTTTTACATCAACTATATTTAACCCCGAAAAAATTAAACAATTTAAAACCAAACTCATCTGAAATTTGTTTTAGATGCAACCAAGACGTGGGTACTTTTTTACACTCTACATGGGCATGTCAGAAGGCAACTCCTTTTTGGAAAGACCTAAAAAGAAATTTGGAACAATTGATGAATAAGATCATACCAATGGATTCAAGGTTGTTTTTATTGGGAGATACAAAAGGAATATTACCAAAGCTAATTTTAGATAAACATCAGGAAAGATTTCTCAAAATAGCAATAGCAGTAGCAAAAAAATGTGTAGCGGTCACTTGGAAAGATCAAAATGAAATAAGATTTGAAAGATGGTATGCAGAAATGTGTAGTTGTATCCCATTAGAAAAAGCTACGTATAATCTGAGAAATGGATATGACTTCTTCTTGAAGGTGTGGAACCCATTCATTTTAAAGCTAGGATTAAGAATTGGAAATATTTAAATTCAGGATTGTTTTGATACCTTTAATAAGAATTTAATAAGAAATTACCCGGACGTGTCTCCTTCTGGACTCCAGGTTTCTTTCTTTCTCTCTTTCTTTTTCTTTTTCTTTTTCCTTCTTTTTCACTGGGGGGTGGGGGGAAGAAGGGGGGGTGGGAGGGGAGACAATACAGAACAATACATGTATAATCGATTATTGCTTACCATGAAATGTAACATGTATGAGTTCTGTTAAAACTTAAATAAAATTTATAAAAATTTATAAAAAAAGAGAGTTTGAATCTGTGGGATTCTCTGCCTCAGAGGGCAGTGGAGGCCAATTCTCTGAATACATTCAAGAGAGAGCTAGATAGAGCTCTTAAGGATAGCGGAGTCAGGGGGTATGGGGAGAAGGCAGGAACGGGGTACTGATTGAGAATGATCGGCCATGATCACATTGAATGGCGGTGCGTACAGGCTCGAAGGGCCAAATGGCCTCCTCCTGCACCTATTGTCTATTGAAACATACAGAATAGTGAAAGGCTTGGATAGAGTGGATGTGGAGAGGATGTTTCCACTAGTGGGAGAGTCTAGGACTAGTCATAGCCTCAGAATTAAAGGGCAGAGTCCTTTAGGAAAGAGATGAGGAGAGATTTCTTTAGTCAGAGGGTGGTGAATCTGTGGGATTCTTTGCCACAGAAGGCTGTGGAGGGCAAGTCGGTGGATATTTGTGAGGCAGCGATAGATAGATTCTGAATTAGTACAGGTGTCAGAGGTTATGGGGAGAAGGCAGGAGAATGGGGTTTGGAGAGAGAGATAGGTCAGCCATGATTCAATGGCGGAGTAAACTTGATGGGCCGAATGGCCCAATTCTACTTCTAATCATGACAACGGCAAGCCGAGGCCTAGCTGGTGGAGTTTGGTGATGAGCTTGGTGGGGGATGAGCGTGTTTGAAGGCAGAGCTAGAGTCAATGAGTAGCATCCTCGCGTACGTGCCCTGTCTCTCCAGGTGAGTCAGGACAGTGCGAAGAGCCAGAGAGATGGCGTCCTCTGTGGATGTGTTGGCACATTGACACGAGTCCAGTGAGTCAGTGATGCTGGATTTGATGTGTGAGAGGGCCAGCCTTTCAAAGCACTTCTGGATAAATGTGAGGTTGTCCACTTTGGTGGCAAGAACGGGAAAGCAGACTATTATCTGAATGGTGGCCGATTAGGAGAAGGGAAGATGCAACGAGACCTGGGTGTCGTGGTGCACCAGTCATTGAAAGTAGGCATGCAGGTGCAGCGGGCAGTGGAGAAAGCCAATGGTATGTTGGCATTCATAGGGAGGGGATTTGATTATAGGAGCAGGGAGGTTCTGCTGCAGTTGCACAGGGCATTGGTGAGACCGCACCTGGAGTATTGCGTACCGTTTTGGTCTCCTAGTTTGAGTTTAGGAGCAAAGGGGTCCTTCTGCAGTCGTACAGGGCCCTGGTAAGACCGCACCTGGAGTATTGCGTACAGTTTTGGTCTCCTAATCTGAGGAAAGACATTCTTGCCATAGAGGGAGTACAGAGAAGGTTCACCAGATTGATTCCTGGAATGGCAGGACTTTCATATGAAGATAGACTGGATAGACTCGGCTTGTACTCGCTGGAATTTAGAAGATTGAAGGGAGAAACGTACAAAATTCTTAAGGGGTCGGACAGGCTAGATGCGGGAAGTTTGTTCCCGATGTTGGGGAAGTCCAGAACCAGGGGTCACAGTTTAAGGATAAAGGGGAAGTCTTTTAGGACCGAGAAGAGAACGTTTTTTTTTCACACAGAGAGTGGTGAATCTGTGGAATTCTCTGCCACAGAAGGTAGTTGAGGCCAGTTCGTTGGCTATATTTAAGAGGGAGTTTGATGTGGCCCTTGTGGCTAAAGGGATCGGGGGGTACGGAGAGAAGGCAGGTACGGGATACTGAGTTGGATGATCGGCCACGATCGTATTGAATGGCGGTGCGTACAGGCTCGAAGGGCCGAATAGCCTACTCCTGCACCTATTTTCTATGTTTCATGACTATCGGAGTTCGGGCAACCGGGCGATAGTCGTTCAGGTTGGTGATCTTTGTTTTTTTCGGTACAGGCACTGTGGTAGACGACTCCAGGCACTTGGGGACCGTAGCCAGAGATAATGACAGGTTAAAGATCCTGGCGAATACCTCAGCCAACTGTTCATCACAGTCACTAAGTAACCCTTCCTTGAACTCCATCCGGGCCTGCGGCCTTGTGTGGTTTGACCCTTTGCGGAGTGAGAACGCACTTGGAGTACTGCGTACAGTTTTGGTCTCCTAGTTTGAGTTTAGTAGCAAAGAGGTCCTTCTGCAGTTGTACAGGGCCCTGGTGAGACCGCACCTGGAGTACTGTGTGCAGTTTTGGTTGGTCTCCAAATTTGAGGAAGGACGTCCTTGCTATTGAGGGCGTGCAGCGTAGGTTCACCAGGTTAATCCCCGGAATGGCGGGACTGTCGTATGTCGAAAGACTGGAGCGACTGCAGACTGCAAATTTGCAGATGATACAAAGCTGGGTGGCAGTGTGAACTGTGAGGAAGATGCTATGAGGTTGCAGGGTGACTTGGACAGGTTGTGTGAGTGGGCAGATGCATGGCAGATGCAGTTTAATGTGGGTAAGTGTGAGGTTATCCACTTTGGTGGTAAGAATAGGAAGGCAGAGTATTATCTGAATGGTCAAGTTAGGAAAAGGGGACGTATCATATCATCATATCATATCATATCATATATATACAGCCGGAAACAGGCCTTTTCGGCCCACCAAGTCCGTGCCGCCCAGCGATCCCCGCACATTAACACTATCCTACACCCACTAGGGACAATTTTTACCTTTACCTAGCCAATTAACCTACATACCTGTACGTCTTTGGAGTGTGGGAGGAAACCGAAGATCTCGGAGAAAACCCACGCAGGTCACGGGGAGAACGTACAAACTCCTTACAGTGCAGCACCCGTAGTCAGGATCGAACCTGAGTCTCCGGCGCTGCATTCGCTGTAAAGCAGCAACTCTACCGCTGCGCTACCGTGCCGCCCCAACGAGATCTGGGTGTCCTAGTGCATCAGTCACTGAAAAAAAGCATGCAGGTACAGCAAGCAGTGAAGAAAGCCATTGGAAGGTTGGCCTTCATAACAAGAGGAGTTGAGTATAGGAGCAAAGATGTCCTTCTGCAGTTGTACAGGGCCCTAGTGAGACCGCACCTGGAGTACTGTGTGCAGTTTTGGTCTCCAAATTTGAGGAAGGATATTCCTGCTAATGAGGGCGTGCAGCGTAGGTTCACCAGGTTAATTCCCGGAATGGCGGGACTGTCGTATGTTGAAAGACTGGAGCGACTAGGCTTGTATACACTGGAATTTAGAAGGATCTTATCGAAACGTATAAGATTATTAAGGGGTTGGACACGTTAGAGGCAGGAAACATGTTCCCAATGTTGGGGGAGTCCAAAACAAGGGGCCACACAGTTTAAGAATAAGGGGTCGGCCATTTAGAGCAGAGATGAGGAAAAACTTTTCCAGTCAGAGATTTGTGAATCTGTGGAATTCTCTGCCTCAGAAGGCAGTGGAGGCCAATTCTCCGGATGCATTCAAGAGAAAGAGTTAGATAGAGCTCTTAAGGATAGCGGAATCAGGGGGTATGGGGAGAAGGCAGGAACGGGGTACTGATTGAGAACGATCAGCCGCGATCACATTGAATGGCGGTGCGTACAGGCTCGAAGGGCCGAATGGCCTCCTCCTGCAACTATTGTGAGAGAGAGGAGGGGGAGAGAGAGAGGGAAGGGGAGCCACCAAGCAAGGACAAACATTGACACAAAGAAACAGCGAGCACATGTGGCGGCCATTTTGTTGAAAGAATCAGTGAGCACATGTGGCCCTTCATAAGCCCACAACTTCCCCAAGGCTCAGCGATCCCACCAATTATCAATTAGCAGCCCGCCCGACGGGCGACATTGTCTACACCCAGTCTCCACCTCTTGCTATTAAAAGATATTTTATAAATTAAAGCTCGTAGCTTTTTGAGGTATAAAATATCTTTTTAATAACAAGATTAAATAGCTCTCCCCCTTCTCTTTCCCCTCCTCTCTCTCTCCCCTCTCTCTCTCCCCCTCTCTCTCCCCCTCCTCTCTCTCCCCCTCCTCTCTCTTCCCTTCCTCTCTCCCTCCGTCACTCCATCCCTCCCTCTCTCCCTCCCTCCCACTCTCCCTCCATCTCTCTCCCAAACAAAAAACTATGAGCTTTAATTTATAAAATATCTTTTAATAGCAAGAGGTGGATAGCCATCATGCCCCATCTACACTAGTCCCACCCGCCCACACTGACCAACATGCACCATCTACACTAGTCCCACCTGCCCACACTGACCAACATGCCCCATCTACACTAGTCCCACCCGCCCACACCGGCCATCATGCCCCATCTACACGTCCCACCCGCCCACACCGGCCAACATGCCCCATCTACACTAGTCCCACCCGCCCACACCGTCCAACATGCCCCATCTACACTAGTCCCACCTGCCCACACTGACCAACATGCCCCATCTACACTAGTCCCACCCGCCCACACCGGCCAACATGCCCCATCTACACTAGTCCCACCCGCCCACACCGGCCATCATGCCCCATCTACACTAGTCCCACCCGCCCACACCGGCCAACATGCCCCATCTACACTAGTCCCACCCGCCCACACCATCCAACATGCCCCATCTACACTAGTCCCACCTGCCCACACTGACAACATGCCCCATCTACATTAGTCCCACCCGCCCACACTGACCAACATGCCCCATCTACACTAGTCCCACCCGCCCACACAGACCAACATGTGCTAGGAGGATGCTAGGAGGCTGCAGAGTGACTTGGATAGATTAGGCGAGTGGGCAAATGCATGGCAGATGCAATATAATGTGGATAAATGTGAGGTTATCCACTTTGGCGGCAAGATCAGGAAAGCAGTGTATTACCTGAATGGTGACCGATTGGGAGAAGGGGAGATGCAATGTGACCTGGGTGTCATGGTGCACCAGTCATTGAAAGCAAGCATGCAGGTGCAGCAGGCAGTGAAGAAAGTGAATGGTATGTTGGCATTCATAGCAAGAGGATTTGAGTATAGGAGCAGGGAGGTTCTGCTGCAGTTGCACAAGGCCTTGGTGAGACCGCACCTGGAGTATTGTGTGCAGTTTTGGTCTCCTAACCTGAGGAAAGACTTTCTTGCCTTAGAGGGAGTACAGAGAAGGTTCACCAGATTGATCCCTGGGATGGCGGGACTTTCATATGAGGAAAGACTGGATAGACTGGGCTTATACTCGCTGGAATTTAGAAGACTGAGGGGGGATCTTATAGAAACATATAAAATTCTTAAGGGGTTGGACAGGCTAGATGCGGGAAGATTGTTCCCGATGTTGGGGGAGTCCAGAACCAGGGGTCACAGCTTAAGGATAAGGGGGAAGTCTTTTAGGACCGAGATGAGAAAACATTTCTTCACACAGAGAGTGGTGAATCTGTGGAATTCTCTGCCACAGAAGGTAGTTGAGGCCAGTTCATTGGCAATATTTAAGAGTTAGATGTGGCCCTTTTTGCTAAAGGGATCAGGGGGTATGGAGAGAAGTCAGGTACAGGCTACTGAGCTGGATGATCAGCTATGATCATATTGAATGGCGGTGCAGGCTCGAAGGGCCGAATGGCCTAATCCTGCACCTATTTTCTATGTTTCTAACATGCCCCATCTACACTAGTCCCACCTGCCCACACCGCCCAACATGCCCCATCTACACTAGTCCCACCTGCCCACACCGCCCAACATGCCCCATCGACACTAGTCCCACCTGCCCACACCGACCAACATGCCCCATCTACACTAGTCCCACCTTCCCACACCGGCCAACATGCCCCATCTACACTAGTCCCACCTGCCCACACAGACCAACATGCCCCATCTACACTAGTCCCACCTGCCCACACCGACCAACATGCCCCATCTACACTAGTCCCACCTGCCCACACCGACCAACATGCCCCATCTACATTAGTCCCACCTGCCCACACTGACCAACATGCCTGTTTATAATTTAAAGCTCGTAGCTTTTTGATAAATTTATAAATTAAAGCTCGCAGCTTTTTGATAAATTTATAAATTAAAGCTCGCAGCTTTTTGAGTTTGTTTGTGTGTGTGAATCTCTCTCTCTCTCTCTCTCCTCTCTCTCCCCTTCCCTCTCTCTCTCCCCCTCCTCTCTCTCCACCTCTTGCTATTAAAAGATATTTTATGAATGAAAGCTCGTAGCTTTTTGATAAATTTAAAAATTAAAGCTCGTAGCTTTTTGATAAATTTATAAATTAAAGCTCGTAGCTTTATGATAAATTCATAAATTAAAGCTCGTAGCTTTATGATAAATTTAACATTTTAAAGCTCGTAGCTTTTTGATAAATTTATAAATTAAAGCTCGTAGCTTTTTGATAAATTTATTTTATTTGATAAATTCCACTGGAATTCTCTGCCAGTGGAACTCTCTGCCACAGAAGGTAGTTGAGGCCAGTTCATTGGCTATATTTAAGAGGGAGTTGGATGTGGCCTTTGTGGCTAAAGGGATCAGGGGGTATGGAGAGAAGGCAGGTACAGGCTACTGAGCTGGATGATCAGCCATGATCATATTGAATGGCGGTGCGTACAGGCTCGAAGGGCCGAATGGCCTACTCCTGCACCTATTTTCTATGTTTCTGTTTCTATAAATTAAAGCTCGTAGCTTTTTGAGTTTGTTTGTACGTGGGTGAATCTCTCTCTCTCCCCCTCTCTCTCCCTCCCTCCCTCCCTCTCTCTCCCTCCCTCCCTCCCTCCCTTTCTCAAACTCTCCAAAACTATCATTAAAAAGAAAAATCTCCACTTTATTCCAGAGCTCAGGGCTACAC
Organism: Rhinoraja longicauda; assembly: GCF_053455715.1. Taxonomy (NCBI): domain Eukaryota; kingdom Metazoa; phylum Chordata; class Chondrichthyes; order Rajiformes; family Arhynchobatidae; genus Rhinoraja; species Rhinoraja longicauda. The sequence goes on from NW_027601585.1 coordinate 99,219, forward strand.
AATAGAAGCAATTATCACATTGGAGTAACCAGACATGAAGGCAGCTTCGGCCCTTGTTTTACATTCACACCTCCAACCATGTACACAATAGAGGCGATGGATGATCACAGCTTGCAACCGGCTACATTCCCTGTAGTCAGGTATCTTTGCAAACAACATCCCTTGCCTTTTGCAGTATATTCCTTTGGCCACATTTTCTTCAGTCATGGAAGATCACAAAATTACTTTATTTGCAGACGATGTCTTAATTTGTCATACTAGACCATTGGAATCCTTAAGAAAATTATATTTCAGACTGGAAGAATACGGGAAAGTATCAGGATATAAAATTAATAAAGATAAAACTGAAATAATGCCTCTTTTTGAAGGCAATTATGACCAATGTAAAAGAGAAAGTCAGTTTAAATGGCAAAAAGAAGGCATTAAGTACTGGAGTTAAAGTAGATAATAAGTTAAATAATTTGTATAAATTAAATTATAAACCACTAATAAAAAAAATAGATGAGGACCTGAAGAAATGGATGAATCTTCCAATTACATTGCTAGGGAGAGTGAACTGTATTAAGATGAATATTTTTCCGAGGATACAGTATTTATTCCAAACACTGCCTATACCTTTGCCAAATAAATTTTTTCAAGAATTGAACAAAATTGTGAGGAATTTTCTTTGGAAAGGTAAAATGCCAAGAGTGTCTCTGGAAAAATGAACATGAAAATGATTATCTGGCAGCACAAATGAGTTTTATTTCATCCTTTTATCAAGAGGGTGGAAAAACAGCATGGGTTAAAATTGAAATGGATAAAATAAAAGAGTTATGTCCAGAAGAATTTATATATAAATGGGAAGCGAAGCTATTAGTTAAGGATAAAGAGTCACCTTTGCTAAAACATTTAATTAATACATTGTTGAAAACAGTTAAAGGTAATGATAAAAGATTTGTTTTAACAGCTAAAACTCCATGAGTAAAAAATGGATTATTGCCGTTTGCTTGGAATAATCAAATACTCAAGTCTGGGAACAGAAGGGTATTAAACATATAGGAGATTGCTATGAAGGAAATAACTTTTTGACATTTTCTCAATTGAGAAATAAATATCAAATTCCAGGGAATAGTATTTTTTTCTATTATCAATTACAATCTTTTTTAAGGGAAAAGTTAGGTAATTCAATGTCTCTATTTCAGATTAAAGGAATTGAATCCTTGATTCAGGGCAAGGGAATAAAAAAAATTATATCATCAATGTATAAATTATTACAAAAATCTAGTCCAAAGATAGGAATTCAAAAATCAAGACAAAGATGGGAAACAGATCTTAATATTATCATTAAGGTGTACAGGTATGTAGGTTAATTGGCTGGGTAAATGTAAAAATTGTAAAAATTGTCCCTAGTGGGTGTAGGATAGTGTTAATGTACGGGGATCGCTGGGCGGCACGGACTTGGAGGGCCGAAAAAGGCCTGTTTCCGGCTGTATATGATGATATGATATGATTGATGAACCAAGTTGGGAAAGACTGTGTTTAGATAGTATGAAAAATACTATTAATGTGAGATATAGTTTAGTACAATATAATTTTTTACATCAACTATATTTAACCCCGAAAAAATTAACCAATTTAAAACCCACAGAGAGTGGGTACTGATTGAGAACGATCAGCCGCGATCACATTGAATGGCGGTGCGTACAGGCTCGAAGGGCCGAATGGCCTCCTCCTGCACCTATTGTGAGAGAGAGGAGGTGGAGAGAGAGAGGGAAGGGGAGCCAGCAAGCAAGGACAAACATTGACGCAAAGAAACAGCGAGCACATGTGGCGGCCATTTTGTTGAAAGAAACACTGAGCACATGTGGCGGCCATTTTGTTGAAATAAACAGTGAGCACATGTGGCCCTTCATAAGCCCACAACTTCCCCAAGGCTCAGCCATCCCACCAATTATCAATTAGCAGCCCGCCTGACGGGCGACATTGTCCACACCCAGTCTCCACCTCTTGCTATTAAAAGATATTTTATAAATTAAAGCTCGTAGCTTTTTGAGGTATAAAATATCTTTTTAATAACAAGATTAAATAGCTCTCCCCCTTCTCTTTCCCCTCCTCTCTCTCTCCCCCTCTCTCTCCCCCTCCTCTCTCTCCCCCTCCTCTCCCTTCCCCTCCTCTCTCCCTCCCTCCCTCACTGCATCCCTCCCTCCCTCCCTCCCTCTCCCAAACAAAAAACTATGAGCTTTAATTTATAAAATATCTTTTAATAGCAAGAGGTGGATAGCCATCATGCCCCATCTACACTAGTCCCACCCGCCCACACCGTCCATCATGCCCCATCTACACTAGTCCCACCTGCCCACACAGACCAACATGCCCCATCTACACTAGTCCCACCTGCCCACACCGACCAACATGCCCCATCTACACTAGTCCCACACCGACCAACATGCCCCATCTACACTAGTCCCACCTGCCCACACCGACCAACATGCCCCATCTACACTAGTCCCACCTGCCCACACCGGCCAACATGCCCCATCTACACTAGTCCCACCCGCCCACACAGACCAACATGTGCTAGGAGCATGCTAGGAGGCTGCAGAGTGACTTGGATAGATTAGGCGAGTGGGCAAATGCATGGCAGATGCAATATAATGTGGATAAATGTGATGTTATCCACTTTGGCGGCAAGAACAGGAAAGCAGAGTATTACCTGAATGGTGACCGATTGGGAGAAGGGGAGATGCAACGTGACCTGGGTGTAATGGTGCACCAGTCATTGAAAGCAAGCATGCAGGTGCAGCAGGCAGTGAAGAAAGTGAATGGTATGTTGGCATTCATAGCAAGAGGATTTGAGTATAGGAGCAGGGAGGTTCTGCTGCAGTTGTACAGGACCTTGGTGAGACCGCACCTGGAGTATTGTGTGCAGTTTTGGTCTCCTAACCTGAGGAAAGACGTTCTTGCCTTAGAGGGAGTACAGAGAAGGTTCACCAGATTGATCCCTGGGATGGTGGGACTTTCATATGAGGAAAGACTGGATAGACTGGGCTTATACTCGCTGGAATTTAGAAGACTGAGGGGGGATCTTATAGAAACATATAAAATTCTTAAGGGGTTGGAGAGGCTAGATGCGGGAAGATTGTTCCCGATGTTGGGGGAGTCCAGAACCAGGGGTTACAGCTTAAGGATAAGCGGGAAGTCTTTTAGGACCGAGATGAGAAAACATTTCTTCACACAGAGAGTGGTGAATCTGTGGAATTCTCTGCCACAGAAGGTAGTTGAGGCCAGTTCATTGGCTATATTTAAGAGGGAGTTAGATGTGGCCCTTGTGGCTAAAGGGATCAGGGGGTATGGAGAGAAGGCAGGTACAGGCTACTGAGCTGGATGATCAGCTATGATCATATTGAATGGCGGTGCGTACAGGCTCGAAGGGCCGAATGGCCTACTCCTGCACCTATTTTCTATGTTTCTAACATGCCCCACCTACACTAGTCCCACCTGCCCACACCGCCCAACATGCCCCATCTACACTAGTCCCAGCTGCCCACACCGACCAACATGCCCCATCTACACTAGTCCCACCTGCCCACACCGCCCAACATGCCCCATCTACACTAGTCCCACCTGCCCACACCGCCCAACATGCCCCATCTACACTAGTCCCACCTGCCCACACCGGCCAACATGCCCCATCTACACTAGTCCCACCTTCCCACACCGGCCAACATGCCCCATCTACACTAGTCCCACCTGCCCATACCGACCAACATGCCCCATCTACACTAGTCCTACCTGCCCACACCGGCCAACATGCCCCATCTACACTAGTTCCACCTGCCCACACCGCCCAACATGCCCCATCTACACTAGTCCCACCCACCCTCACCGACCAACATGCCCCATCTACACTAGTCCCACCTGCCCACACCGACCAACATGCCCCATCTACACTAGTCCCACACCGACCAACATGCCCCATCTACACTAGTCCCACCTGCCCACACCGGACAACATGCCCCATCTACACTAGTCCCACCTGCCCACACCGACCAACATGCCCCATCTACACTAGTCCCACCTGCCCACACAGACCAACATGCCCCATCTACACTAGTCCCACCTGCCCACACCGACCAACATGCCCCATCTACACTAGTCCCACCTGCCCACAACGACCAACATGCCCCATCTACAATAGACCCACCTGCCCACAACGACCAACATGCCCCATCTACACTAGTCCCACCTGCCCACACCGACCAACATGCCCCATCTACACTAGTCCCACCTGCCCACAACGACCAACATGCCCCATCTACACTAGTCCCACCTGCCCACACCGACCAACATGCCCCATCTACACTAGTCCCACCTGCCCACACAGACCAACATGCCCCATCTACACTAGTCCCACCTGCCCACACCGACCAACATGCCCCATCTACACTAGTCCCACCTGCCCACAACGACCAACATGCCCCATCTACACTAGTCCCACAACGACCAACATGTCCCATCTACACTAGTCCCACCTGCCCACAACGACCAACATGCCGGTTTATAAATTAAAGCTCGTAGCTTTTTGATAAATTTATAAATTAAAGCTCGTAGCTTTTTGAGTTTGTTTGTGTGTGTGTGAATCTCTCTCTCTCTCTCTCTCCTCTCTCTCTCCTTCCCTCTCTCTCCCCCTCCTCTCTCTCCACCTCTTGCTATTAAAAGATATTTTATAAATTAAAGCTCGTAGCTTTTTGATAAATTTATCAATTAAAGCTCGCAGCTTTTTGGTAAATTTATAAATTAAAGCTCGTAGCTTTTTGATAAATTTTAAAATTAAAGCTCGTAGCTTTTTGATAAAGTTATAAATCAAAGCTCGTAGCTTTTTGATAAATTTATAAATTAAAGCTCGTAGCTTTTTGATAAATTTATAAATTAAAGCTCGTAGATTTTTGGTAAATTTAAAAATGTGTACTGCAAAAGCCAGCGCAGACAGACGAGGTGTTTGCAAAGATACCTGAGGACAGGAAATGCGGCTAGTTTTCCATCTGTGACAATGGCCGAAACTGCCTTCAAGTAAAGGTTACCCCAATGTGATAATGGTTTCTATTGTGGAGCACCCTTGGGTGCCTTGAGCACTGAAACCTGTGCACAGAGTTTAGCTCAGATAGTTAACTTGGAACAGGTTTATTCCAAATAAAGTAAAGGCATCTGTTTGTGGAATTTGTGTGTGTGTCACCTCAGCTCCTCAATAAATAAAAAGCTGCATGCTGCTAATTGCAGTATTGGGAGCTCAGACCGGCCAACTCTGGCATCAAACCTGTAACCTCTGCCAACTCCAGCAAGTGGGTAAGCTTCTTGTGTTTTAAATCCATTAGTGTGTTGTCTGTTTTTTTTGTGTTAATTGAATTTAATGTAGTTTAGTTGAACACGGTTCAAATCAATGTAATTCAGTTTAGCTTTATTTAATTTAATGTAGTTTAGTTAAACATGATTCAAACCAATTAAATTCAGTTTAACTTTATTTAATTTAATGTAGTTTAGTTAAACACGGTTCAAATCAATTTAATTCAGTTTAGCTTTATTTAATTTAATGTAGTTTAGTTAAACACGGTTCAAATCTATTTAATTCAGTTTAGCTTTATTTAATTTAATGTAGTTTAGTTAAACACGGTTCAAATCAATTTAATTTAGTTTAACTTTATTTGATTTAATGTAGTTTAGTTAAACGTGATAGTTCCCTTTAGGGAGAGGAGTGTGAGAGAGAGAGAGGGAGAGAGAGAGGGAGAGAGAGGGAGAGAGAGAGGGAGAGAGAGAGGGAGGGGGGAGAGAGAGCTTTATTTAATTTAATGTAGTGTAGTTTACTAATAGTTCCCTTTAGGGAGAAAGAGGGAGAGAGAGAGAGGGGGAGAGGAGGGGGACAGAGAGAGTGTGTGTGAGAGAGAGAGAGAGAGCACAAACAAACTCAAAAAGCTGCGAGCTTTAATTTATAAATAGTTTTAAACAGTTCACTTTAGTTCTCTGCAGTGTAGTATAATTCACTAAACCTCATGATAATCAGATTGAATGATTGATTCTCTCTCATACACACTCTCTCTCTCTCTCTCTCTCTCTCTCTCTCTCTCTCTCTCTCTCTCTCTTGCTCTCTCTTCTCACCCCTCCCAAACTGTTAATATTAAAATGAGGAATCCCTGCATTTGTTAGAGAGAGAGCAAGAGAGAGAGAGAGAGACTTCAAATAAGGGATTTTGTGTAAATTTGGAAATGAATATCTGCATTGAATGTGTAACCTCTGGAAATGTCGGATGGAGTTGTTGAAAAGAGAATGTTTTTAAAAATATTTATTACTTTAAAAAAGTATTTTTTGATATTTTTTTTAAAACGTGCCTGTTTTATTGCTGATGTGATAAAGAATAAACAAGTGTTGTGTGTTATCAAAAATGTTTATTCATGTGGGATTTCTAACTTTACCTAATACAATCTGCATTTTGGAATATGTGGCAGCTTAATTAAATATATTGAGTCAGAGATTTGTCAGTATTGCTCAGCCCTTGTCTGCAGAACCACGGGCTTTTCGTTTGATTGACACCTGCCAGTCTGTGCTCAGGGTGATCTGCAGGATGGACAATGGTCCAGGAGTTCCCCAAGTTCCTTCAAATTGATACCTTGCAGAATGATTTTGCAAACTGACTCTGAGTGCATCGATCCTATTGGGTTTTGCAGCACAGTGCATTGAGCTGTCCTTTGTATTATTGGTTCAGGGAGATGCCTGTTATGTCTGTTTGGTCCCTCAGGTTGGAGGGGGCAGATAAAAGAGATGGTGATCACAAGCTTGGTGGTAGATCCTCATGGGAAATATTTATTGATGTAGGATTCATAACTTGAACTAATACAATCTGCATTTTGGAATATGCAGCAGCTTAAATAAATATTTATTTATGTAGGATTCATAACTTTAACTAATACGATCTGCATTTTGAAATGTGGGATGGAGTTGTTGAAAAGAAAAAGTTAAAAAAATATTTAATATTCTGAAAAAGTGATTTTTGATATTTTTTTAAAAACTTGCCTGTTTTATTGTTGATGGGATAAAGAATTAAAAAGTGTTGTGTTTTATCAAAAACATTTTATCAAAAATATTTATTTATGTAGGATTCATACATGCTTACTGAAATGGCGGGGTTGCTTACTGAAATGGCGGGGGCCTAGCGGCGGGGTTTGCTTACTAAAATGGCAGGGGCAGAGGGAGCGGCGGGGTTAGCTTACTGAAATGGCGGTGTTGCTTACTGAAATGGCGGAGGCAGAGCGCACAGCGGCGGGGTTTGCTTACTAAAATGGCGGAGGCAGAGGGGGGAGCGGCGGGGTTTGCTTACTAAAATGACGGGGTTTCCTTACTGAAATGGCGGGGTTGCTTACTGAAATGGCAGAGGCAGAGCGCACAGCGGCGGGGTTTGCTTACTAAAATGGCGGAGGCAGAGGGGGGAGCGGCGGGGTTTGCTTACTAAAATGGCGGGGTTTCCTTACTGAAATGGCGGGGTTGCTTACTGGAATGGCGGGGGCAGAGCACACAGCGGCGGGGTTTGCTTACTAAAATGGCGGAGGCAGAGGGGGGAGCGGCGGGGTTTGCTTACTAAAATGGCGGTGTTTCCTTACTGAAATGGCGGGGTTGCTTACTAAAATAGCGGGGGCAGAGCGCACAGCGGCAGGGTTTGCTTACTAAAATGGCCGAGGCAGAGGGGGGAGCGGCGGGTTTGATTACTGAAATGGCGGGGGAGAGCGCACAGCTGCGTTATTTGCTTACTGAAATGGCGGGGTTGCTTACTGAAATGGCTGGGGCAGGCGCACAGCGGCGGGGTTCGCTTACTAAAATGGCGTGTTTTCCTTACTGAAATGGCGGGGTTGCTTACTGAAATGGCGGGAGGGTTGCTTACTGAAATGGCTGGGGCAGAGCGAAATGCGGCGGGGTTTGCTTACTAAAATGGCGGGGATTGCTTACTGAAATGGCGGGGTTTGTTTACTAAAATGGCGGGGGTTCTTACTACATAAGAACTTGGTGCTGGATCCTCATGATAAATATTTATTTATATAGGATTCATAACTTGAACTAATACAATCTGCATTTTGAAATGTCGGATGGAGTTGTTGAAAAGAAATTTTTTTAAATATTTAATATTCTGAAAAAGTATTTTTTGATATATTTTTTAAAACTTGCCTGTTTTATTGCTGATGGGATAATGAATTAAAAAGTGTTATGTTTTATCAAAAATATTTTATCAAAAATTTGGAAATGAATATCTGCATTGAATGTGTAACGTGTGGAAATGTCGGATGGAGTTGTTGAAAAGCAAATGTTAAAAAAAATATTTATTACTTGAAAAAAGTATTTTTTGATATTTTTAAAAAACTTTACTTGCCTGTTTTATTGCTGATGGGATAAAGAATAAACAAGTCTTGTGTTTTATCAAAAATATTTTATCAAAAATATTTATTTATGTAGGATTCATAACTTGAACTAATACAATCTGCATTTTGGAATATGCAGCAACTTAAATAAATATTTATTTATGTAGGATTGCTAACTTTATCTAATAAAATCTGCATGTTGGAATATGCAGCAACTTAAATAAATATAGGGAGTCAGAGATTTGTCAGTATTGCTCAGCCCTTGTCTGCAGAACTCCACGGGCTTTCGCTTTGATTGACACCTGCCAGTCTGGGCTCAGGATGATCTGCAGGATGGACAATGGTCCAGGAGTTCCCCATCAATTCCTTCAAATTGATACCTTGCAGAATGATTTTGCAAACTGACCCCTGAGTGCATCATTCCTATTGGGTTTTTGCAGGGCACATGGTATCAATGTTTGTCCTTGCTTGCTAGCTGCCTTCCAGAGCTTTCCATACAACACAGTGCACTGAGCTGTCGGTGGTATTATTGGGTCAGGGAGATACCTGTTATGTATCTTTGTATGTATGTATGTATGTGTGGGGTTAATCAATATCTGTTATTGGGTAAGTGTGAGACAACCCTGTGTGTTTCGTCCCTCAGGTTGGAGGGGGCCGATAAAAGAGACGGTGATCACAAGCTTGGGGCACGAACCTCATGGGATCTGATGAAGTGTCGGTGTCCACTAGACTGGGGGTTAAACTGAGAAAGGAGCAGCTATCACAGCTATAGGAAGAGGTAAGAGAGAGAGATTGGCCAAATCTCTCTCACTCACTCACATACACACACACACACACACACACACACACACACACACACACACTCACCCACACACAAACACACACACTCAAAAATGCCTTTTTATTTAGGCTTCCTAACTACAATCTGCATTTTGGAATATGCAGCAGCTTAAATAAATATAGGAGTCAGAGATTTGTCAGTATTGCTCAGCCCTTGTCTGCAGAACTACAC
>NW_027601586.1:0-108214 GCF_053455715.1 Rhinoraja longicauda
AAAAATTCTAGAAGATTAGCCAAGCATGATTTCCCCTTCATAAATCCATGCTGACTTTGACCGATCCTGTCACTGCTTTCTAAATGTGCTGCTATAACATTTTTAATAATTGACTCAAGCATCTTCGCCTCAACAGATGTAAGGCTAACTGTTCTATAATTGCCTGTTTTCTCTCTCCCTTCTTTCTTAAAAAGTAGGGTTACATTAGCTACCCTCCAGTACACAGGAACTGATCCAGAGTCGATAGAACATTGGAAAATGATCACCAATACATGTATCTGCATTAACTCCATCTGCCCTTTTTCCAGTCCATTGGCCCAATTGATCAAGATCCCTTTGTAATTGTAGTCAACCTTCACTGTTCAACTGATTATAGTTTCATCTACTTGCTTCATACATTGTCCTACAATCAGTCTGAAGAAGTGTCCCAACTTGAAACTATGAAAGATGGGTTGACTGGGCTTGTAGAGGATCTTATTGAAACAGATAAGATTATTAGGGGATTGGACACACTAGAGGCAGGAAACATGTTCCCAATGTTGGGGGAGTCCAGAACCAGGGGCCACAGTTTAAGAATAAGGGGTAGTATGGCGAGTCCGAAACTTGTTGGTTGTAGACGAAGTTTATTGCAGCCACAATACACGAATACAGAGTTAAACAACAAGGTACAGGACAACCAATACAAACTTACTGTCTTCCTTGAAGACTTCGCCGAACTGACTAAAACGGGCGCCAAACGCACACATGACATCGCTGGCCAATCAGCGATGTCGTTCCCTGGACCAATCCCCATGGTCGCGTTCCCACGTGACCTCGCTGGCCAATCCGAGGGTTCAACGACCTGGACCATTCTCTATGGTCGCTACATGACCCCCCCCAGAACCCGAGGTGCGGAACCTAGCTGGGAGCCGGATTTCGCGACCATAACGAGTACGGAGAGGGACAGCCTGAACCACAGGAGCCGGAGGTTCCGGACTTGGTGGAACAGCCGGAACGAGAGGTTCTGGAGGAACTACCGGCACGGGGGGTCCTGGAGGAACTGCCGAAACGGGGGGTCCTGGAGGAACTGTCGGAACGGGGGTTTCTGGACTGGGCAGAACTAACGGAGGTCGGCCTCTCCTAGGGGTTTGACCGACCAGGACTGGTTGATCCGGGTCCAAATGGGCAGGTTTGAGCCGGGACACCGAGACGAGTTCACTCTTGCCGCCCATGTCTAAGGTGAAAGTAGCCGTTCCCTTACGTAAAACCCGGAACGGCCCTTGATAGACCCTCTGCAACGGGGCGCGATGGGCATCTTTACGCAGAAAAACAAACTCACAGTCCTTCAGGGAAGACGGTTCATGTACCGTGGGACACCCATGACGTGAAGTCGGCACTGGAGCCAGGGAGCCCACCCGTTCCCGGAGAGATGCTAACGCTGATGGGACTGTAGGGAGCAGGGCTGAAGGGTCCGGAAACAGATCTCCGGGTACTCGAAGTGTCGAGCCATATACTAGCTCCGCGGACGACGCACCGAGATCTGGCTTAGGAGCAGTCCGGATGCCCAAAAGAACCTAAGGGAGTTGGTCTACCCAGTCCGGGCCTTCAAGCCTTGCACTGAGGGACGCCTTAAGTTGGCGGTGGAACCTTTCTACGAGTCCATTTGCCTGGGGGTGATATGCAGTTGTGGGTTGTAACTTGGACCCGTACAGTTCCGCCAGCGCGGCCCAGAGGGACGAAATGAACTGTGGCCCTCTGTCAGTTGTAATAACTGCCGGGACCCCGAAACGAGCTACCCAATGAAGGGCCAAAGTCCTAGCACAAGACGCTGACGAGATATCAACCAATGGGAAAGCCTCTGGCCACCGGGTGAACCGATCCACCACCGTGAGGAGGTGGGTGTAGCCCCGGGAGGAAGGCAAAGGCCCGACCAAATCCACGTGGATGTGGAAAAAACGAAAAGCCGGGACCTCGAAATCCTGTACGGGGGGCTGGACGTGGCGCTGGACTTTAGCGGTCTGACAGGGCACGCAGGAACGTGCCCACCCCGCTACTTGTTTCCGCAGGCCATGCCAGACAAACCTCGCTGCTACCAAGGCAGAGGTGGAGCGGATGGACGGGTGCGCCAGCCCGTGAATGGCATCGAAAACCCGGCGCTGAAGGGAGGGCGGTACTACCGGCCTGGGACGAGGAAGAGAAACATCGCACCAGACTTTCGTGCCCTCCGACCCACAAGCTACCTGGGCCAACTTCAATCCCGAAGTGGTGGACTGGTAAGCCGAAACGGTATCCGCTAGGAGCTGTGCCTCCGCGAGCTCCTGGGGATCCACTTCGCAGTCCACCGCCGAAATAGGGGGAAAAGCAGGTCTAGACAGGGCGTCAGCAACGGCATTAAGCTTACCCGCGATATGACGGACATCTGTGGTAAATTCGGAGATAGCAGGCAGGTGCCGCTGCTGGCGGGCCGACCATGGGTCAGACAATTTCAAAAAAGCAAATGTTAATGGCTTGTGGTCCGTAAATGCCACGAATGGGCGGCCCTCGAGGAAATACCTGAAATGACGGACAGCTAAATAGAGAGCTAGAAGCTCTCGGTCAAATGCGCTATATTTCAGCTCGGCCGAATTTAGTTGCCGGCTGAAAAACGCTAAAGGCTGCCAACGGCCACCGACCTGCTGCTCCAGAACCCCACCCACCGCCACATCAGAGGCGTCAACCGTCAGGGCCGTGGGGGCGGAGGGGCTCGGATGGACCAACATGGTGGCGTCTGCCAAGGCTGCCTTAGCTGCCGTAAAAGCCGACTCTGCGGTCGGGGACCACAACAACTCTACCGGATTCCCTGCAAGGCATTGGAAAAGCGGGCGCAGGACTCGCGCCGCTGCCGGAACGAATCTATGGTAGAAATTAACCATGCCTACGAACTCGTGCAGCCCTTTTACTGTGGTGGGCCTGGGAAAAGCCCGGATAGCTTCCACCTTCTCGGGCAAAGGGGCGGCGCCGGCAGGAGTAATTCTGTGCCCTAGAAAATCGAGGGCAGGCAGGCCGAATTGACATTTGGAGGGTTGGATAATGAGCCCGTGGTCTTGGAGTCGCTGGAACACGGTCTGCAAATGGGCCTGGTGTTCCTGCACTGAGGGGCTGGCTACCAGGATGTCGTCTAAATAAATAAACAAAAAGGGTAAAACCCGGCCCACGCGGTCCATCAGTCGCTGGAAAGCCTGTGCCGCGTTCTTTAAACCGAAAGGCATACGCAACCATTCAAACAACCCGAACGGAGTAATAGTTGCAGTTTTTTGTATGTCCTCCGGTCGCACCGGAATCTGATGGTATCCTCGCACCAAATCGATTTTGGAAAACACCACCGCTCCTTCCAGCCCAGATGAAAAGTCCTGTAGGTGCGGTATGGGGTAGCGATCAGCCGTGGTGACAGCATTGAGACGCCGATAATCGCCACATGGCCTCCACCCCCCAGATGCCTTGGAGACCATGTGTAACGGCGAGGCCCACGGGCTGTCAGACTGACGGACAATTCCCATTTCCTCCATCTTCCTGAACTCCGCCCTTGCCACCACCAGTTTGTCTGGCGGTAGTCTCCTGGCCCGAGCGAAAACGGGAGGGCCTTCGGTGCGGATGTGATGGACCACACCGTGCTTAGCCGAAGGTGCGTCAAAACGTTGGACGAGCAGCTCTGGGAACTCTGCCAGAATCGCAGCATACGAGTCGGGGGCCGCGACGACGGCCTGGACAGTAGGGCTGGGCGAGGAGGCGATTGTCGGAGCGACGTGCTCATCTTCGGCGGAGGGTCGGAGGTCGTTACCGCGGACATCAGGAACCAGTGAAAAAGCCCAGAGAAAATCTGCGCCCAGGATCGCTTGTTTGACGTCGGCTATGATGAATGGCCATTCGTACGTGCGGAGGCCTAACACAAGGGACATCTTCCGTGTACCGAAAGTGCGAATTGGGCTGCCATTAACCGCGATGAGGGTGGGACCTGTCTTACCCGATCTGGTTTCGAGGTCGGTCGGCGGCACTATGCTGACGATGGCTCCCGTGTCTACCAAAAATTCTGTGTCCGTGAATCGATCATGGACATAGAGGCGCCGGTTCTGGCCAATCGTAACTGCCCCTATGTACGATCGGCCGAGGCATTTCCCGCGAAGGTACAAGGCAAACGACAGTTGCGGGATTCGTTACCCCATCGTAGGTGATAATAGCACCAGCCGCGCTTGTGCGGATCTTTTTGGCGGGCTTTCGGAGAATTGGCGGGAGACGTGGCGCCATCTTGCCGTCGCTGTGGCGTGGTCACCGATGTCGAGACTTTGTTGATTGAACCACTTGCCTTGTTTTTTGCCGCTATGAGCGCGTCCGCTTTCGCTGCATATGCTTCGGGGTCCTTAAAAGAACAATCCGTAAGCAGCAATCGGACATCCTCGGGAAGTTTCTCGCGGAATGCCTGTTCAAACATCGGGCAATCCGTATGCTCACCGGCTAGCATCATCATTTCGGCCATGAGGACGGAAGGCAGTTGGTCTCCAAGATCCGGTAGGTGCAGAAGTTTTGCCGCACCACCATGCTTATTCAACCCGAAGGTTCGCAGTAATACCTTCTTCTTGGCCTCGTACTTGTCTTCCGCAGGTGAATTTACGATGAACCGCATCACGCGCTTGGTTGTGTCCGGCGATAGAGCGCTGACGAGGTAGAAGTACTTCGTGGATTCGTCCGACACCTTCTTTATATGGAATTGAGCCTCGGCGTGGATAAACCAAGCTTGCGGTGCGTACGTCCAAAATAACGGAAGATGAACGCCTGCCGCGCTTGACTCCGGTGTGCCCTGCTCGGTCATCGTCAACGAGGCGTCGGGTTCCTGCTCAGTCGGTGATCGTCCAGATCACGTCGGGGTCACCAATATGGCGAGTCCGAAACTTGTTGATTGTAGACGAAGTTTATTGCAGCCGCAATACACGAATACAGAGTTAAACAACAAGGTACAGGACAACCAATACAAACTTACTGTCTTCCTTGAAGACTTCGCCGAACTGACTAAAACGGGTGCCAAACGCGCACATGACATCGCTGGCCAATCAGCGATGTCGTTCCCTGGACCAATCCCCATGGTCGCGTTCCCACGTGACCTCGCTGGCCAATCCGAGGGTTCGACGACCTGGACCATTCTCTATGGTCGCTACAGTAGGCCATTTAGAACGGAGATGAGGAAAAACTTCTTCATTCAGAGAGTTGTAAATCTGTGGAATAAGAAAATTCACAAAATGCTGGAGTAACTCAGCAGGCCAATACCTTGACCTGATGAAATATTGCCTTGATATCCGCCCTCAAAGCCACTGGCTCTTGTCTGAATCTGATGAGAACTCCGATGAGTGAGTTCGTTAGGTCTGGACCCTGCAGCAGTTGACAGTTAAGTGATTTACCCTTCAAAACTGCAGCACAGTCGAAGACCACTCTTAAAGTTCCTTTCTGTGAATGTATCACAAAATGCTGGAGTAACTGCCTGGAGGGCAGCATCTTGGAGAGAGGGAATGGGTGACGTTTTGGGTCGAGACCCTACTTCAGACTGATGTCAGGGGGGTGGGACAAAGGAAGGATATAGGTGGAGACTGGAAGATAGAGGGAGATCTGGGAAGGGGGAGGGGAAGGGAGAGACAGAGGGACTATTTAAAGTTGGAGAAGTCGACGTTCATACCACTGGGCTGCAAACTGCCCAGGCGAAATATGAGGTGCTGTTCCTCCAATTTCCGGTGGGCCTCACTATGGCACTGGAGGAGGCCCATGACAGAAAGGTCAGACTGGGAATGGGAGGGGGAGTTGAAGTGCTCGGCCACCGGGAGATCAGTTTTGTTAATGTGGACCAAGCGCAGGTGTTCAGCGAAGCGATCGCCGAGCCTGCGCTTGGTTTCGCCGATATAAATAAGTTGACATCTAGAGCAGCGGATGCAATAGATGAGGTTGGAGGAGGTGCAGGTGAACCTTTGTCTCACCTGGAAAGACTGTTTGGGTCCTTGGATGGAGTTGAGGGGGGAAGTAAAGGGACAGGTGTTGCATCTCGTGCGGTTGCAGGGGAAAGGGTGGTTTGGGTAGGAAGGGACGAGTGGACCAGGGAGTTACGGAGGGAACAGTCTCTGCGGAACGCAGAGAGGGGAGGGGATGGGAAGATATGGCCAGTGGTGGGGTCCCGTTGTAGGTGATGGAAATGTTGGTGGATGATATGTTGGATCCGTTGGCTGGTGGGGTGGAAGGTGAGAACGAGGGGGATTCTGTCCTTGTTGTGAGTGGGGGGAGGGGGAGCAAGAGTGGAGCTGCGGGATGTAGAAGAGACCCTAGTGAGAGCCTCATCTATAATGGAGGAGGGGAAGCCCCGTTTCCTGAAGAACGAGGACATCTCGGAAGCCCTAGTGTGAAACACCTCATCCCGGGCGCAGATGCGGCATAGACGGAGGAATTGGGAGTTGGGGATAGACTTTTTGCAGGGGACCGGGTGGGAAGAAATGTAGTCCAGATAGCTGTGCGAGTCAGTGGGTTTATAGTAAATGTCCGTCACTAGTCTGTCTCCTGTGATGGAGATGGTGAGGTCCAGAAATGGGAGGGAGATGTCGGAGATAGTCCAGGTATATTTAAGGGCAGGATGGAAATTGGAGGTGAAGTGTATGAAGTCATAAATCTGTGGAATTCTCTGCCTCAGAAGGCAATGGAGGCCAATTCTCTGGATGCTTTCAAGAGAGTTAGATAGAGCTCTTAATGATAGCGGAGTCAGGGGGTATGGGGAGAAGGCAGGAATGGGGTACTGATTGTGGATGATCAGCCATGGTCACATTGTTGAATGGTGGTGCTGGTTCGAAGGGCCGAATGGCCTACTCCTGCACCTTTTGTCTATTGTCTATAAAAGCTCTTCACTGTACACGTGACAATAAACAAAACGGAGTAATTTGAGTCAGTGTAAACCATCCTCTAGCTGTAGCAAAGCTGCCCAGCATGAGGTCCCCCTCCAGTTCAGCTGTAACCCATCCCTCTTGCAAAGGTCGCCTCTGCCCCAGAACAGATCCCAATGATACAATCTTCTAAATGGCTGTCTGCTGCACCATCTCCTCAGCCATGCATTCACTTGTCCTAAAGGGCCTGTCCCACTTAGGCGATTTTTTAAGCGACTGCCGGCGACTGTCAAAGTCGTAGGAGATCGCCTAAAAAATTAACCCTAGTGACAATGTCCACGATAATGCCCGCGACAAGGTAAGAGAACCTACCACATAGGCGACAGCAAGCTGATGACAACCGGCGACTCAGTCTTCGCTACCTAGGGCGTCCACTATGACAGGGACCACGGCAAGCAAGACAACCAACAAAAACCTGCACTTATGTGGAGGTGTCACAAGCACAGCTCACACGTGAACAAACCCACAGCAAGGTCCGTCCAGTGAAACTTCTAGGTAAATTTTGCATTCGTGTGAAGTGTCCGTTTAAAAACAAAGATTTTGGCATGCAGTTATCCATCTTTAATAGGAATATATTGTTTTTGAATAAAGTTGATTTTGGTGATTTAAAAAAAAATAGGTGTCTGAATTTATTGAATTTCTAAGTACTTTATCATGACATCTCATTCAAAGATTCTAGTCGCATTCGTTTTGACCATTAAAATCAAACGCTGACACACGCACTGTGCTATGAGAACACTTTTCATTCATTTATTTAGATCAATGAGGCAAGCACATCCACAGGCATTTTACTACGTTTATTAAAGGCCAAAGCTCACACATAGACACTGTAATGTCCGCTGTAAGACCCTGTTGTGACTAGGGTCACAATGAATATACGTCCGACATCTTGGAAGTAGATTTTAATCAACCTCCGCCCCAGGAAACTTCTAGAAAAACACCTGGCCTCAGTCACGAGGCAAAAACACATTTGCCAGCTTCTGCTTTTGGCCTCCAGGGGGCACTGGCATTTAGATTACATATACATCACATCTCCCCCTTTACTTTACTTACATCACATCTCCCCCTTCACCGCCCCACTTAGACAGCTAACAGAAAAAGGAGTAGCATGGCATTTTGAGCAGAAGCACAGACAGGCAGTAGACAAGCTGAAGTGTCTTCTCACATCGCCACCCGTACTCAAACTGTACGATGTGAACGCACCCGTTTCAATTGCCACAGACGCTTCCAACAGTGGATTTGGAGCGGTCCTGATGCAAGACGAGAGACCGGTTGCATATGCATCACGACGCGTGAACACGGCCGAGCGCAATTATCCGACTATATCAATGAGGCAAGCACAAAGTACAGTGACGTGTGAAATGGTCTGGCCGGACCTTGCTGTCCTTATGGTCAGGTGTGCCATACCCCCTACAAACAGCATAGCAGTAAAACTCAGTTTATCTTTGTGTTAGTAGTGTCTGTCTACGTGTGAGCTTTGGCCTTTAATAAACGTAGTGAAATGCCTGTGGATGTGCTTGCCTCATTGATCTAAATAAATGAATGAAAAGTGTCTCATCGCGCAGTGTGTGTGTCAGCGTTTGGTTTTAATGGTCAAAACAAATGTGACTATAATCTTTGAATGAGATGTCATGAGAAAGTACTTAGAAATTCAATAAATTCCGACACCTGCCTTTTTAAAAATCACCAAAATCAACTTTATTCAAAAACTCTGAATGAGATGTCATGATAAAGTACAGGCGGCAACCTTGCAAACCTGGGGACAGCATGTGACAGTGCCCACAATAAGCAATGATACCTGCCGACAAGCCAGCTGTCACCGAGAAATTTCAAACCGGATGATTTCTCAGCGACGCGCCGAGATCCACTACTATTTTTGGAAGACTCCCCACGATCATGCCCGCGAACTGTCGGCGACAGCCTAGTCGCCAGCAGTCACCTTAAAATCGCCTAAGTGGGATAGGCCCTTAACTTCCCCTTGCTACCTTCACCAGCATGTGGCATTGGGAGTAATGCGGAGATTACTCTCTCTGTGGGAGTGCTCAGGGAGGGGTAGCAACTCTGATGGGGGTCATGTCATGGTGCTTTGAGGGTAGTTTGTCCACCTTTGGTCCCCATCTGGCACCCAGCTCTCACCTGTGGCTCCAAGAAGCTGTTAGCATGCGGCAATGGCCACACCCTGGAAAACTGCTTCAGCTGATGTGCTAAACCACACGAGGGTAACTGACGGGTCTCAGACCCTCAGTGAGTTCATGGACTTGCTCAGCCCAGCATGCAAGGTCTGTGCTGGCAAATTGGGTGGAAGAAATCCACTGGAGGGTTCAACAGCCGAGAGGGCGGCTCAGCAACGCACTGTGGAGTGCAAAGGGCATTTCAAAGCACGAAGAAGACATGGCCATCCAGTGAAGCCAAGGGAGTTTCCAGCCGTAACGTCTAACCGTGCCACTGGAATCCACCTCCTGCGGCCCGAGAGTGGGGTTGCTCGTGTGTAACAACCTCTCCACCTTCATCTCTCCCGTCCATAGGTTTTTGTGCAAGACTAAAGACTGCACAACCATGCTATTGGTGGCTACCACGAGCCACCACCACTATCTTTGTACTCCTGCTTTTTAACCTTTTGCCAAACTCCCTGTATTCATTCTGCAGGACCTCATCCCTTCATCCTTCCCCACTGTGTGTCAGAGCCAGGCTGAACACCACAGACCTGACTGCTGCTGCTGCACTGCCCTGACTGGTGATCTCCACCAACAGTATCCAAAGGCCATACCTGTTGTCGAGGGGGGTGTTTACAGGGGACCTGCACTGCCTACTCCCATTCCTGGTACTCTGCCTGAAACTGCCTGCATCCTTGGCATGACCATCTTACAACAATCATATCAATGACATCTTTATCCTCAGTCTATGGTGTGCCTGCTCTAATAGGTTGGGACATTGTGTGTAAGAGTCAGCAAGTTATAATGCAGTTTTAGAGGACTTTGGTCAGGCTATATTTGGAGTATCGCGAGCAGTTCTCATCGTCCCATTACAGGAAGGATATGGAGACTTTGGAATGGGTGCATCCATCCAAAGACAGTGAACATCCACCTTATAACATAACATAACATAACAAAACTTTATTGTCATTCGGCACAACACCGAACGAAATTTCAGCAGTCACAGAAAAGAACACAGGACACACGACCCCAACACAAACATCCATCACAGTGACTCCAAACACCCCCTCACTGTGATGGAGGCAACAAAACTTCCCCTCTCCTCCCCCCGCACCCACGGACAGACAGCCCGAAACGTCCCGCGGCCGCACCGGGCGATGTTAAGTCCAGCGGCCGAGCCGCGCCGGGCACCGAAACGTCCCGCAGCCGAGCCGCGCCGGCGATGTTAAGTCCCGCAGCCGAGCCGCGCCGGGCACTGAAACGTCCCGCAGCCGAGCCGCACCGGGCACCGAAACGTCCCGCGATGTTAAGTCCCGCAGCCGAGCGGCGCCGGGCACTGAAACGTCCCGCAGCCGAGCCGCGCTGGCGATGTTAAGTCCAGCGGCCGAGCCGCGCCGGGCGATGGAAGGCCCCGCGGGCGAGCTGCGCCCCGGGGAAGAGACCTAATAAAAGAAAGGTTTCCCCCCCCCCCACATACACAGCCAAAAACAGAAACAAAAACCATCCCAACACTGACACTCGTGGTTTTATTAACTTCTGTAAAGTCACGCTTCAGCCTCCAATGATCCATGAATAAATCCCCAGCCTCTCCTTGTTACGCAAATCTGAAACCCACAGAGTCACATGGTTTCTGTGAAAAGCCAAGGATGTGGTTGGGGTGAAACTGAAAGCACTGTGGTTGGGGTGAAACTGAAAGCACTGTGGTTGGGGTGAAACTGAAAGCACTGAAGCTCTCAGTAAACCAAGGCACAACGTGGGCAGAAGTCACACTGACAACCTGAAGCAGCCACTCACCTGTCCGGGACACTGAAGGAAGGAGCTGGTAATCAGTCACTGTGCGTTTTGCTGTCTATTGGTCTGCGTTACACTTATTCAGTGCTGTCTCTGGTGTTCAGTTCACTCACCTTCCAATGTTATTTCTGGCAGAGTGTGGGCGGTGAGATCGTGTGATCGGAGCCACAGACACTACTCTGGTGAGAGGTAAGGCCAAGAGGGGGGACGGAGACCGGCAGTAGCTGTGGGATTGGCACGACGGAGGTATAGAAGGATGGACAGGTAGAGTGGGAGCGGTGAGATCGTGTGATCGGAGGTGGGTTACGATGGTTTGACGTGGGATAGTTCACCTTTGCGATGGTGCAGACGGCAGGGACCCGCAGCCGCCGCCGCTCGCTTCCGGAGATGCGATCGTGCGTTTTCAATGTATCTCCACTTACAATACATTCGGTGTCCGATGGGTTCCTCGGAACGGAACCCCATTGGAAGCTGAGGAGCCCCTGTACTTACACAGAACATAACGGGTACGAATGGGATGGTGTGGATCAGTGGGGAGAGGGGGGGGGGGGGGGGTGGGGAGGGGAGTGAGGGGGGGGGGGGTGGGGTGGGGGGGGGGGGGTTGGTGGGGGAGGGGGGGGGGTTGGAGGAGTGGGGGGAGGGGCGAGGGGTGCAGAGGAAGGGAGAGTGAGTGGGGGGGGGGAGGGTGTTAGACCAATGAAGGAGAGGTTTTGGGGAGTGTTAAGGGGGGGATGGAGTGGGGGATGTTTCTACATTTGAC
The DNA here is from genome assembly GCF_053455715.1 of Rhinoraja longicauda. NCBI lineage: Eukaryota > Metazoa > Chordata > Chondrichthyes > Rajiformes > Arhynchobatidae > Rhinoraja > Rhinoraja longicauda. Next base: position 11,625 of record NW_027601586.1, read on the forward strand.
TGAAACTTACCCTCAATCGCACATCTAGTCTAAGTCCCATTTCCCCCGACCAAATTAGTTTAAAACCTTCCCAACAACAGGAGTAAAACTACCAGCGAGGATATTGGACCTTGCCCCATTCAGGTGCAAACTGACCTGCTAGTAGAGGCTGCACCCACTCCACAAATGTCCATGTCCCAGCATCCAAAGCCCTCCCTCCTCCACCACCCCTTTGGCCACACATTCATCTGGCCTAAAGACAATAGGTGCAGGAGGAAGCCATTCGGCCCTTCGAGCCAGCACCACCATTCAATGTGATCATGGCTGATCATTCTCAATCAGTACCCCGTTCCTGCCTTCTCCCCATACCCCCTGACTCTGCTATCCTTAAGAGCTCTATCTATCTCTCTCTTGAATGCATTCAGAGAACTGGCCTCCATTGCCTTCCCAGGCAGAGAATTCCACAGATTTACAACTCGGCAGAGAATTCCACAGATTTACAACTCTATATTCCTATATTCAGGAGCATGTGAGACCAGAAGCAATGCAGAGATTACAATCTTGAAGGTACTCAGTGTGACCTCTGCCCAGAATGTGCCTTGTTTTACTGAGAGCTTGTGCTTTCAGTTTCACCCGACCCCAACCACCCCCTTTGCTTTTCACAGAAACCACATGACTTAGAATCATTCCCCTGCCCTGAGAGTTTAAATGTGACTTTTCCTACACTCTCTTTCCCGATAGCTGCACACATACGCTTCCACGTTGTTGACTCCATCCCCCCAGTTTAGTTTAAACACACCCGTGTAGCAGTAGCATACCTGCCTGCCAGAATGTCAGTCCCCTTCCAATTGAGGTGCAACACATCCCCTTTGTACAGGTCACCCCTGTCCCCGAAGAGATTCCACTGATCTAGGAATCTAAACCCCGGCCCCAGCACCAACTCCTCAGCCACACATTCAGATCCCCTATCTCCCTGTTCCTACGCTCACTAGCACGGGGTACTGGAAGCAACACGGAGATAACCACCCTAGAAGTCCAGCTGTTCAGCCTCCTGCCTGGTTCTCTGTACTCACGTTGCAGAACCTCCTACCTCTTCTTACCCACCTCATTTGTGCTTACATGCACAACTACTTCCGGCTGCTCACCTTCCCTCTCGAGGATAACAATGTTTGAAGATATTTAGACAGGTACATTGATAGGAAGGTTTGGAGAGACACTACAGATGTGCCACATGTGTGTTTTCCCCATTTGAGAGACCAAATCCATGCAATAAGCAGCATGGTGCATCTGTTTGAGACAAGGATGGCCATGAGGGACTCCTGTACAACCCAGTTTATGGGGGAAGCTGAGAAATCAGGAGGAGATGATCATCTCGTTGAAGCCGTTCTATAGGCCTCCAAATAAGCAACAGGAATTAGAGGAACAAAAATATGGCAGGAGATTGTGGAGAGTTGTATAAACAGCAGACTGGTCATATTAGGAAATTTTAACTTTCTTAATACAGACTAGGACTATCAAAGTGTTAAGGTCATCGATGGGTGGAAATGAAGAGTGTTCAGGAACTGTATTCATGTACTACATAGATGACCTGCTATGGAGAGAGCCATGCTTGATCTACTCTTGTGAAATAGGGCAGGGCAAGTGATGGAGATGTCTCAGGGAAGCACTTTGGGACCAGTGGCCATAGTTCTATTCTTGGTCAGCATGGGTTAGTGTTGGGCCAGGCAGATGGCATCAGCCATGGATCTGTTGTGGCGGTTGGTGAACGAAGGTATCACAAAATGCTGGAGTAACTCAGCTGGTCAGGCAGCACCGCAGGAGATTTGTGATATCCGCAAATACTGTGCTAGATAGAGGCTGGATAGGCTGGGCCTGTTTACCCTGGAGTGCATGAGGCTGAGGGGTGGCACAGATAAGGTAAACATCCAGTCTTTTTTACCAGGATAGGGGACTCTAAAACTAGAGGGCACAGGTCAAAGGTGAGAGGGGAAAGATTTGAAAAGGGATTTGTGGGGCATTATTTACACACAGGATGGTGGTTTATGGGTCGAGCTGTTCGGGGGTAAACTGCAGGCAGGTACAATTACAACATTTCAAAGATACTGGGACAGGTACATGGATAGGAAAGATTTGGAGGGATATCAGTGAGGAGCAGGCAAGAGGGACGAGCTTGGTTGGGCAACATGGTGGAATTCATCCAAATGGCCTGTTCCGTGTCATACAGCTCGATGAATCTATGACTTCAAATGGCCAATGCATCCAGTCAGGAGCTGAAGTGGGTCATCCCTCCTGCACACATGGCCAACAGGGAACTGGGAATTTATGATTCCCCACATATTGACCATTGGACATCTTGGACTAAGCCCTTTGTCACTCACTTTCATTTAGAGTGCTGGTTACACTAACCACCTTCTTCCTCTCAATTCTACCTGTTACAATTTATCACCCCAACCTTTACTCTCACATCAGTGAATGATGGTAGGAAGCAGAAATAGAACTATCCACATTTGCTACTCACCATGTAGCTGCCACCACTGCCAGGCATCACTGTCTGATCCATGACATCCCCTCCAGCTCTGCTGCTGGTCTCCGGGAGCTGGGTCAGATATATTTATGCATCCGTCTCTCCAGATCCTCTCTTCCAGGTTCACCTCACTCACCACTGCTGCACACTTAGTTCCCGTGGCCTGTTGGATTCAATCAATCACTGTTTTTTTGTTGTTGTTTTTTTTGAAAAGCATATGTACAGATAGAAATAAAAGACAAATTTGTTACAAAGTTCTTACATAGCTTCAATTTTAAAAATTTTAAAGAGAGAAAATAAAAATAAAGAAGAAAGAAAAAAAAACTATAAACTATTGGGAAGAGAGAATTTAAAAAAAGTTATAACTATAGAAATTGAAGGGGGTAGATCCGGGAGACAATAACCACAGTTGTACATCCAACCCTAAACTCAAGTTTCAACTTTTAATTTAAAAAAATTATTTTAGTCCTGTGTCAAACCCATTTACTTTTCTAAAAATTCAATAAATGGAGACCATATTTTAAAAAATAAATCAGGTTTGTCAATTAAGGCAAATCTTATTTGTTCCAAATGCAAGGTCTCTGTCATTTCCGTAATCCACATTTTAAATGTGGGGGTTATTGTTTTTTTCCAAAATTTAAGTATTAATTTTTTCGCAGTTATTAAACTGTAATCAAGAAAATGTACCTAACTTGTTGTAAAGTTTGTAATATGTTCTGATAATCCTAATATTATTAATTTTGGATCCATATCCAATTGCTTATCGATAACTTTAGAAACTATTTTTAAAATATCCAATCAGAAATTTTGCATTTTTATGCGTTACAAAAATATGAGTTAAATTAGCTTCTTGAAATTGACATTTATCACAAATTGGAGAGATACTAGGAAAAATCCTATTTAATTTAGTCTTCGAATAATGTAGTCTATGTATTATTTTAAATTGTATTAAGGAATGTCTAGTATTTAATGAACATTGGTGTATGTGTTGTAAACTTTCATCCCATATATCTTGCATTATGAGTTGGTTCAATTCGTCCTCCCATGCTCGTCTATATGATTCTGATGACGGAATGTCAGTATCTAGGAGAGTATTATAAATAAAGGATATTAATTTATTTGAATTATAATGTCGATTCAGGCATACATCAAGAGTTTCTGGACCTCTAGATTTATATTCTTGCATGTGTAGTTTTACATAATCTCTAAGTTGTAAATATCTAAAATAATTATTAGCATGTAATCCGTACTGCTGTTGTAAATCACTGTTTTGAATGAAGATAGACACTAAATGCTAAAGTAACTCAGCAGGACAGGCAGCTTCTCTGGAGAGAAGGAATGGGTGACATTTTGTGTCGAGACAATAGACAATAGGTGCAGGAGGAGGCCATTCGGCCCTTCGAGCCAGCAACACCATTCAATGTGATAATGGCAGATCATTCTCAATCAGTACCCCATTCCTGTCTTCTCCCCATACCCCCTGACTCTGCTATCCTTAACAGCTCTATCTAGCTCTCTCTTGAATGCATTCAGAGAATTGGCCTCCACTGCCTTCTGAGGTAGAGAATTCCACAGATTCACAACTGTCTGACTGAAAAAGTTTTTCCTCATCTCAGTTCTAAATGGCCTACCCCTGATTCTTAAACTGTGGCCCCTTGTTCTGGACTCCGCCAACATTGGGAACATGTTTCCTGCCTCTAACATGTCCAACCCCATAATAATCTTATACATTTCGATAAGATCTCCTCTCATCCTTCTAAATTCCAGTGTATACAAGCCTAGTCGCTCCAGTCTTTCAACATATGACAGTCCAGCCATTCCGGGAATTAACCTAGTAAACCTACGCTGCAAGCCCTCAATAGCAAGAATATCCTTCCTCAAATTTGGAGTCCAAAACTGCACACGGTACTCCAGGTGAGGTCTCATTAGGGCCCTGTACAACTGCAGAAGGACCTCTTTGCTCGTATACTCAACTCCTCTTGTTATGAAGGCCAACATTCCATTGGCTTTCTTCACTGCCTGCTGTACCTGCATGCTTCCTTTCAGTGACTGATGCACTAGGACACCCAGATCTCGTTGTACATCCCCTTTTCCTAACTTGACACCATTCAGATAATACTCTGCCTTCCTATTCTTACCACCAAAGTGGATAACCTCACACGTATCCACATTAAACTGCATCTGCCATGCATCCGCCCACTCACACAACCTGTCCAAGTCACCCTGCAACCTCATAGCATCTTCCTCACAGTTCACACTGCCACCCAGCTTTGTATCATCTGCAAATTTGCTAATGGTACTTTTAATCCCTTCATCCAAGTAATTGATGTATATTGTAAATAGCTGCGGTCCCAGCACCGAGCCTTGCGGTACCCCACTGGTCAATGCCTGCCTTTCTGAAAGGGACCCATTTATCCCCACACTTTGCTTTCTGTCTATCAACCAATTTTCTATCCATGTCAGTACCCTACCTCCAAAACCATGTGCTCTAAATTTGCCCACCAATCTCCTATGTGGGACCTTGTCGAAGGCTTTCTGAAAGTTGAGATACAGCACATTAACTGGCTCTCCCCTGTCAATTTTCCTAGTTACATCCTCAAAAAGTTCCAGTAGATTAGTCAAGCATGATTTCCCCTTCATAAATCCATGCTGACTCGGAACGATCCTGTTACTGCTATCCAAATGCTCTGCAATTTCGTCTTTTATAATTGAAGACAGATCCAAAGTACCGGTTCAACTCGTCTGCCATTTCCTTGTTCCACATAATAAATTCCCCTGCTTCTGTCTTCAAGGGATGCCTTGATTATTTTTTTCCTCTTCACATACCTAAAAAAGCTTTTACTATCCGCCTTTATATTATTGGCTAGTTTACCCTCGTACCTCAACTTTTCTCCCCGTATGGCCTTTTTAGTCATCTTCTGTTGCTCTTTAAAAGAGTCCCAATCCTCTGGCTTCCCACTCTTCTTTGCTATGTTATACTTCTTCTCTTTTATTTTTATGCTGTCCTTGACATCCCTTGTCAGCCACGGGAGCCTCTTACTCCCCTTAGAATCTTTCCTCCTCTTTGGGATAAATTGATCCTGCAACTTCTGCATTATTCCCAGGAATACCTGCCATTGCTGTTCCACCGTCTTCCCTGCTAGGGCCTCCTTCCAGTCAATTCTGGCCAGCTCCTGCCTTATGTAATCCCCTTTGCTATACTGTAATACTGACACTTCCGATTTTCCCTTCTCCCTCTCAATTTATCATATCATATCATATATATACAGCCGGAAACAGGCCTTTTCGGCCCTCCAAGTCCGTGCCGCCCAGTGATCCCCGCACATTAACACTATCCTACACCCACTAGGGACAATTTTCACATTTACCCAGCCAATTAACCTACATACCTGTACGTCTTTGGAGGATAAAACTTCATTAACAAGTCATTAATGTGTATATTGTAAATTGCTGCGGTCCCAGCACCGAGCCTTGCGGTACCCCACTAGTTACTGCCTGCCATTCTGAAAGGGACCCATTTATCCCCACTCTTTGCTTTCTGTCTGTCAACCAATTTTCTATCCATGTCAGTACCCTACCTCCAATATCATGTGCTCTAAATTTGCCCACTAATCTCCAATGTGGAACCTTGTCAAAGGCTTTCTGAAAGTCAAGGTACACCACATCCACCGGCTCTCCCCGGTCAATTTTCCTAGTTACATCCTCAAAGAATTCCAGAAGATTAGTCAAGCATGATTTCCCCTTCGTAAATCCATGCTGACTCAGAACGATCCTGTTACTACTATCCAAATGCTCCGCGATTTCGTCTTTTATGATTGACTCCAGCATCTTCCCCACAACTGATGTCAGACTAACTGGTCTATAGTTTCCCGTTTTCTTTCTCTCTCCTTTCTTAAAAAGTGGGACAACATTTGCTACCCTCCAATCCACAGGAAATGATCCTGAATCTATAGAACATTGGAAAATGATCACCAATGCGTCCACAATTTCTAGAGCCACCTCCTTAAGTACTCTGGGATGCAGACCATCAGGCCCTGGGGATTTATCAGCCTTCAGTCCCATGAGTCTACCCAACACCATTTCCTGCCTAATGTGGATTTCCTTCAGTTCCTCCATCACCCTAGGATCTCTGGCCACTAGAACATCTGGGAGATTGCTTGTATCTTCCTTAGTGAAGACAGATCCAAAGTACCGGTTCAACTCGCCTGCCATTTCCTTGTTCCCCATAATAAATTCCCCCGCTTCTGTCTTCAAGGGACCCACATTTGCCTTGACTATTTTTTTCCTCTTTACATACCTAAAAAAGCTTTTACTATCCTCCTTTATATCATTGTCTAGTTTACCCTCGTACCTCATCTTTTCTCCCCGTATTGCCTTCTTAGTCATCTGCTGTTGCTCTTTAAAAGAGTCCCAATCCTCTGGCTTCCCACTCTTCTTTGCTTTGTTGTACTTCTTCTCTTTTATTTTTATGCTGTCCTTGACTTCCCTTGTCAGCCACCGACCGGGGTCTCCTGTAGTCCACGTTCGCTCCCCCCTGAAACAGTCTCCCACCTTCGCTCGACCTGGACCCTTGGCGTGACAGCCTCGCAGTAGGACATGTCCAGGAAACTCGCATTCCCGGATGGCCTTGAGGTCATGCAGCTGCTTTTCCAACTCCGCCACACGTCTATTCAGGAGCTGCACCTGGACACAGTTCTTGCAGGTGTAGCTCCCAGAAGCTCCAGCAGGAAACACACTGCACCAACTTATCCGCCATTACTTTAGTGTCAAAAAACAATTCAGGCTCAAAAACAAGCGTAATCTCCTCACCTCAGCCTCCTCGCCGAAGACTCGAAGCCAAAGACTCGCACTTTTCTCACAGGGCACTTCCCTCAACAGGGATGCACCCCTTGTGCAAGTCTTGCTTATATCAGTCACTAAATTACATATGACAGTCCCTCCATCCCAGGGATTAACCTGGTGAACCTACGCTGCACTGCCACAATAGCAAGGATGTCATTCCTCAAATTAGGAGACCAAAACTGCACACAATAATCCAGATGGGGTCTTACCAAGGCCCTATACTCCTGTACTCAAATCCTCTTGTTATGATGGCCAACATGCCATTAGATTTCTTCACTGCCTGCTGTACCTGCACGTTTACTTTCAGTGACTGGTGTACAAGGACACCCAGGTCTCGCTGCAGTTCCCACTTACCTAACCTGACACCATTGAGATAATAATCTGCCTCCTTATTTTTGCCGCCAAAGTGGATAACCTCACATTTATCTACATTACACTGCATCTGTCCCATTCCCAATGTGACCTTTCTGTCCTGGGCCTCCTCCGTTGTCAGAGTGAGGTTCAGAACAAATTGGGGGAACAGCACCTCATATTTTGCTTGGGTAGTTTACACCCCAGCGGTATGAACATTGACTTCTCCAACTTAGACAATAGACAAAAGACAATAGGTGCAGGAATAGGCCATTCGGCCCTTCGAGTCAGCACCACCATTCAATGTGTTCATGGCTGATCATTCTCAATCAGTACCCCGTTCCTGCCTTCTCCCCATACCCCCTGACTCCGCTATCTTTAAGAGCTCTATCTAGCTCTCTCTTGAAAGCATCCAAAGAATTGGCCTCCACTGCCTTCTGAGGCAGAGAATTCCACAGATTTACAACACTCTGACTGAAAAAGATTTTCCTCATCTCCGTTCTAAATGGCCTACACCTTATTCTTAAACTGTAGCCCCTTGTTCTGGACTCCCCCAACATTGGGAACATGTTTCCTGGCTCTAACGTGTCCAATCCCTTAATAATCTTATATGTTTCAATAAGATCCCCTCTCATCCTTCTAAATTCCAGTATATACAAGCCTAGTCGCATCTAAATTCCAGTGTATACAAGCCTAGTCTTTCAACATACGACAGTCCCGCCATTCCGGGAATTAACCTAAAGAACCTACGCTGCACTCCCTCAATAGCAAGAATATCCTTCCTTGAATTTGGAGACTACAACTGCACACAGTACTCCAGGTGCGGTCTCACTAGGGCCCTGTATAACGGCAAAAGGACCTCTTTGTTCCTATACTCAACTCCTCTTGTTATGAAGGCCAACATTCCATTGGCTTTCTTCACTGCCTGCTGTACCTGCATGCTTCCTTTCAGTGACTGATGCACTAGGACACCCAGATCTCGTTGTACGTCCCCTTTTCCTAACTTGAAACCATTCAGATAATATTCTGCCTTCCTATTCTTACCACCAAAGTGGATAACCTCACATTTATCCACATTAAACTGCATCTGCCATGGATCCGCCCACTCACACAATCTGTCTGAGTCATCCTGCAACCTCATAGCATCTTCCTCACAGTTCACACTGCCACCCAGCTTTGTGTCATCTACAAATTTGTTAATGTTACTTTTAATCCCTTCATCCAAGTCATTAATGTATATTGTAAATAGCTGCGGTCCCAGCACTGAGCCTTGCAGTACCCCACTTGTCACTGCCTTCCATTCTGAAAGGAACCCATTTATCCCCACTCTTTGCTTTCTGTTTGCCAACCAATTTTCTATCCATGTCTGTACCCTACCTCCAATACCATGTGCTCTCATTTTGCCCACTAATCTCCTATGTGGGACCTTGTCGAAGGCTTTCTGAAAGTCGAGGTACACTACATCCACTGGCTCTCCCCGGTCAATTTTCCTAGTTACATCCTCAAAAAATTCCAGAAGATTAGTCAAGCATGATTTCCCCTTCGTAAATCCATGGTGACTTGGAATGATCCTGTTACTGCTATCCAAATGCTCTGCAATTTCGTCTTTAATAATTGACTCCAACATGTTCCCCACCACTGATGTCAGACTAACTGGTCTATAATTTACCGTTTTCTCTCTCCCTCCTTTCTTGAAAAGTGGGACAACATTAGCTACCCCTCAATCCACCGGAACTGATCCTGAATATATAGAACATTGGAAAATGATCACCAATGCGTCCACAACTTCTAGCGCCACCTCCTTAAGTACCCTGGGATGCAGACCATCAGGCCCTGGGGATTTATCAGCGTGATGTCTCCGACTACATTTAACTCCGACTACTGTCTCTTACTACATTCTAACTTTGTCCCACCCCCTCCCCTGACATCAGTCTCAAGAAGGGTCTCGACCCGAAAAGTCACCCATTCCTTCTCTCCCGAGGTGCTGCCTGACCCGCTGAGTTACTCCAGCATTTTGTGTCTACCTTCGATTTAAACCAGCATCTGCAGATCTTTCTTACATAAGAAGCTATGGGAGTCAGTAGGTTTGTTCTAGATGTATGTCGATAGTCTGTCTCTTGTGATGGAGGCGGTGAGATATAGAAACAGTAGGGAGATGTCGGAGATGGTCCAAGAGGTTCACTTGCACCTCCTCCAACCTCATCTACTGTATCAGAGGTTCACTTGCACCTCCTCCAACCTCATCTACTGTATCAGAGGTTCACTTGCACCTCTTCCCAACCTCAATAGACAATAGGTGCAGGAGTAGGCCATTCAGCCCTTCAAGCCAGCACCGCCATTCAAAGCGATCATGGCTGATCACTCTCAATCAGTACCCCGTTCCTGCCTTCACCCCATACCCCCTCACTCCGCTATCCTTAAGAGCTCTATCCAGCTCTCTCTTGAAAGCATCCAACGAACTGGCCTCCACTGCCTTCTGAGGCAGAGAATTCCACACCTTCACCACTCTCTGACTGAAAAAGTTCTTCCTCATCTCCGTTCTAAATGGCCTACCCCTTATTCTTAAACTGTGGCCCCTTGTTCTGGACTCCCCCAACATTGCGAACATGTTTCCTGCCTCTAATGTGTCCAATCCCCTAATTATCTTATATGTTTCAATAAGATCCCCCCTCATCCTTCTAAATTCCAGTGTATACAAGCCTAATTGCTCCAGCCTTTCAACATATGACAGTCCCGCCATTCCGGGAATTAACCTAGTGAACCTACGCTGCACGCCCTCAATAGCAAGAATATCCTTCCTCAAATTTGGAGACCAAAACGGCACACAGTACTCCAGGTGCGGTCTCACCAGGGCACGTTACAACTGTAGAAGGACCTCTTTGCTCCTATACTCAACTCCTCTTGTTATGAAAGCCAACATTCCATTGGCTTTCTTCACTGCCTGCTGTACCTGCATGCTTCCTTTCAGTGACTGATGCACTCGGACACCCAGATCTCGTTGAACATCCCCTCTTCCTAACTTGACACCATTACATCCCCTCTTCCTAACTTGACACCATTTCATGTTTCCCCTGTTCCAGGTGTGGACTCCTGTATATCGGCGAGACAAAGCGCAGGCTCGGCAATCGTTACGCTGAACACCTCTGCCCAGTCCACCTAAACCTCCCGGATCTCCCGGTTGCTCAACACTTTAACTTCCCCTCCCATTCCCACACTGACCTTTCTGTCCTGGGCATCCTCCATTGTCAGAGTGAGCTTACAGCCCAGCGCTATGAACATTGAATTCTCTAACTTCAAGTAGCCCTTGCTTTCCCTCTCTCTATCCCCTCCCCCTTTCCAGAGAGCCCACCAGTCTTACTGTCTCCGACTACATCCTATCTCTGTACCGCCCACTCCCCTGACATCAGTCTGAAGAAGGGTCTCGACCCCAAACATCACCCATTCCTTCTCTCCAGAGATGCTGCCTGCCCGCTGAGTTACTCCAGCATTTTGTAACTATCTTCGATTTGAAACAGCATCTGCAGTTCGTTCCTACACTGTTTTGAATGAACTCAGTGACTGAGTCTCCAGAGAACTCTGGGGTCAAGAACTCTGAAGATCCACCAGCCTCCAGATGAAGAGGTTTCTCCTCACCTTGGTCATTTATAGCCCACCCTTACTCTGAGATTGTGACCCCCGACCCTGGATACCACAGCCAGGAGAAACCTCCTCCCTGTGTCCAGTCTATCAAGCATGGTAGAATTTCACAAGTTTCTGCAAGATCGCTGTCTTTTGAACACCAAGAATAGAGGCCAGCTTTACTCTATTTCTCCTCATGTGACAAACCCGTGTAAACCTGAAACTTGGTCTCTGTTTCTCTCTCCATAGACACTGCCTGAACCCCTGAGCACTTCCTGGATTCTCTGATTTTACCCCAGGAAACTGTCTGGAAAATCTTCAATGCACTCCCTCTATTGAAAGTGCACCTTTCATTAGGTAAGGGCACCAGGTTTGTACACAATCCTTCAGATATGGTCTCAATAAAGACACACATCAGAAAGCATTCTATCCAGATGCATTACGACTTGGTTTGGAAACTTTAGAAACTCTGCCCAAGACGACAAGATATTACAGAGTTGTGGATGTAGCCCAGCCCATCAGATAGATCAGACCCCCCCTCCCCCCATGGACTACATTAACACTTCACGCTACCTCAGGAAAACAGCCAACATCATCAAAGACCACTCATACCAGGGTCATTCCCACTTTTCCCACTCTTCCGTCAGGCAGAGACTACAAAAGCATGAAGACACATACTAGCACATTCAGGAGCAACTACTTCCCTGCTGCTGTCAGATTATTGAATGGTCCTCCCATAAAATAAAGGGATAATCCCAGTCTCACAATCTAACAACAGTAATACCAATAATAAACCAACAGCAATAGCTCATTGAGGTTCTTGCACATTTTAATCTGCACTTTCTCTGTAACTGTAACCGGGTAGACTATATTCCACACTGGTATATTTCTTTTTGTGCTGCCTATTGTACTTTTGTAAAGCTTCATTGTATCATGTATAGAATGATTTGACTGGATTGTATGCAGAGTTTTTTTACTGTATCTCAATACACATGACAATAATAATCCAATTCCAAGGCCAGGTATAATTCTGGTGACCAATTCCAGGTACCCACGGTGATCCCACACTGACTGTACTTGACACACGGTGCCAGGACAACAAGAGGATCGTCAGTCAGAGCCAAAGAAGTGACCAGCCCTGTGATTCCAGGATAGGAACTCCAGCACTCCAACACATCACAACTTGGTAGTCTGGGGTCTGTGAAATATCCCAGGACAGGAGATTGGACAACTGGATAAATCCTGGGCCAGTATCCAGGCACCGTGCGATATTGTGGAATAGGAGCCCAGGCCTCAAGGTAGATACTGGGACAGAAACGTACAACTGGTGAAGATTCACCCAAGTGCAACAAACAAGACAGGAGCCCTGACATCCTGGGAATTCCAGGTAAAGAACCACCTCTCTGGGAAAGAGCTTACAGATCCCAGGAAGTACATTCACCCAGTCAGAGGGAATGGAGAGTGTTTCATCAACTTTAAATAGCTGGTCTGGAAACCTGAACACTCCACAACTTGTGAGGAATTTGGGTTTACAGGATCATTATCCTCACAAACTGTCACTGGTGTCCATGCGGGAGGTATCCTGGGATAAACTGGACGACAGCAAACCAACTCGACCAGAAGAACTTCCTTGGCAATATCTCCAAATGATCCTCTCAGCTAATTCACTGGCGAGGAATCCTGAATGGCCCCCTGCTCAGTCCACAGACGGTCACAGCAGTGACGATAAAGACTTCAGTGATTTATTTGAAGTGAAAGGGCCAGGAGATTCTGGAATGAACCCTCTGGATATCATTGCTGCCATTTTCCTCTGTGCCGACCACTCTCTACAGCAGGAACTGATGCTGAAGATGTCTCTGTGCCAACTTGCATTGCCCTTTCTGCTGCCGGAAGGGCACAGTTACCCCAGGGACAAGGTGAGGGGACCCATGGAAGGGCCTGGTGCCACCCTTCTCCTCTGGGCCATGAGGCCCATTGTTAAAATGTGGTGCCCACAATCTCCCACAGGGAGCAGCCGCGTTGTGGAGATGCCCATCGTGACAGCACCCGTGCCAACTGTCTCCTTCCTCAGACTCGGAAGGTGCACGGTGTCCAAATCCAGAGTCCTCAATCTCACCTTGAGCCAGACCCAGCTGCAGCAGAACATCTTCCTGCACTCCGGGATGGAATGTGGGAATGTGCCTCGTGGGATATCGGATGGGATGGCTGAGATCAGCTGGTATCTACCTTCTGGGAAGAGCAACACGGACATTTTGCCAGAGCTGCTGCATTCATCAACCTCCGAGGTGATGCTGAAACTTACCAGGGACACACTCGGTTTCTGGCAAAAGTCTCTGCTGCTCTCTTTGTTTTCACTGACGTTATCGGTGAGACGGAAAGAGAATTCCTCACCTCTCTCGCACAGTCACCGGCAAAACTCTTTCTGATAGTGACCACTTGCATCAGTGAGCAACACATCAACCCTGAGCAGGTAAAGAAACTGTTCAAAGATCTGAAGTTACAACCTCAACAATGCATTGTTCGGACAAATGTAAACGAGGCCGAACTTGTGGAAAAACTACGTTCTCAGATAAAACAAGTGATTCCCAGGAGTGACGGGGACCAGAACTTCCTGAGTCTGGAACAAATGGGTGACATTGCGAGGGAAAGTGGGATTCAGGTCGATGAACATCACCCTGAAATACAACGGGCCAAGGACCTGACATCCAAACCACAGAGAGAGGCCGACCCTGGAGACGGCAGGGAATCAGAGGATCCATGTCACCGGCATTCACCAGGTCTCCCAGAGGGAATGATTGGTATTGCACCAACTGGAAATAACCAGGCAGAAAATCGGATCCCTCCACAACTAGTGAGGGATTTGGGTTTACAGGATCATTATCCTCACAAACTCTCACTGGTGTCCATGCGGGAGGTATCCTGGGATAAACTGGACAACAGCAAACCAACTCGATACGAAGATCTTCCTTGGAGATTTCTCCAAATGATCCTCTCAGCTAATTCACTGGCGAGGAATCCTGAATGGCCCCCTGCTCAGTCTTCAAAAGACAACAACGATGACGTAGACGATTTCAGCCATTTCATTCAAGCACAAGGGCCGGTAGATTCTGGGATGAACCCTCTGGATATCATTGCTGCCATTTTCCTCTGTGCCGACCACTCTCTCCAGCAGGAACTGATGCTGAAGATGTCTCTGTGCCAACTTGCATTGCCCTTTCTGCTTCCGGAAGGGCACAGTTACCCCAGGGACAAGGTGAGGGGACCCATGGAAGGGCCTGGTGCCACCCTTCTCCTCTGGGCCATGAGGCCCATTGTTAAAATGTGGTGCCCACAATCTCCCACAGGGAGCAGCCGCTTTGTGGAGATGCCCATCGTGACAGCACCCGTGCCAACTGTCTCCTTCCTCAGACTCGGAAGGTGCACGGTGTCCAAATCCAGAGTCCTCAATCTCACCTTGAGCCAGACCCAGCTGCAGCAGAACATCTTCCTGCACTCCGGGATGGAATGTGGGAATGTGCTCCGTGGGATATCGGATGGGATGGCGGAGATCAGCTGGTATCTACCTTCTGGGAAGAGCAACACGGACATTTTCCCAGAGGCTGCTGCATTCATCAACCTCCGAGGTGATGCTGAAACTTACCAGGGACACACTCGGTTTCTGGCAAAAGTCTCTGCTGCTCTCTTTGTTTTCACTGACGTTATCGGTGAGACGGAAAGAGAATTCCTCACCTCTCTCGCACAGTCACCGGCAAAACTCTTTCTGATAGTGAACACTTACATCAGTGAGCAACACATCACCCCTGAGCAGGTAAAGAAACTGTTCAAAGATCTGAAGTTACAACCTCAACAATGCATTGTTCGGACAAATGTAAACGAGGCCGAACTTGTGGAAAAACTACGTTCTCAGATAAAACAAGTGATTCCCAGGAGTGACGGGGACCAGAACTTCCTGAGTCTGGAACAAATGGGTGACATTGCGAGGGAAAGTGGGATTCAGGTCGATGAACATCACCCTGAAATACAACGGGCCAAGGACCTGACATCCAAACCACAGAGAGAGGCCGACCCTGGAGACGGCAGGGAATCAGAGGATCCATGTCACCGGCATTCACCAGGTCTCCCAGAGGGAATGATTGGTATTGCACCAACTGGAAATAACCAGGCAGAAAATCGGATCCCTCCACAACTAGTGAGGGATTTGGGTTTACAGGATCATTATCCCCACAAACTCTCACTGGTGTCCATGCGGGAGGTATCCTGGGATAAACTGGACGACAGCAAACCAACTCGACACGAAGATCTTCCTTGGAGATTTCTCCAAATGATCCTCTCAGCTAATTCACTGGCGAGGAATCCTGAATGGCCCCCTGCTCAGTCTTCAAAAGACAACAACGATGACGTAGACGATTTCAGCCATTTCATTCAAGCACAAGGGCCGGTAGATTCTGGGATGAACCCTCTAGATATCATTGCTGCCATTTTCCTCTGTGCCGACCACTCTCTCCAGCAGGAACTGATGCTGAAGATGTCTCTGTGCCAACTTGCATTGCCCTTTCTGCTGCCAGAAGGGCACAGTTACCCCAGGGACAAGGTGAGGGGACCCATGGAAGGGCCTGGTGCCACCCTTCTCCTCTGGGCCATGAGGCCCATTGTTAAAATGTGGTGCCCACAATCTCCCACAGGGAGCAGCCGCTTTGTGGAGATGCCCATCGTGACAGCACCCGTGCCAACTGTCTCCTTCCTCAGACTCGGAAGGTGCACGGTGTCCAAATCCAGAGTCCTCAATCTCACCTTGAGCCAGACCCAGCTGCAGCAGAACATCTTCCTGCACTCCGGGATGGAATGTGGGAATGTGCTCCGTGGGATATCGGATGGGATGGCGGAGATCAGCTGGTATCTACCTTCTGGGAAGAGCAACACGGACATTTTCCCAGAGGCTGCTGCATTCATCAACCTCCGAGGTGATGCTGAAACTTACCAGGGACACACTCGGTTTCTGGCAAAAGTCTCTGCTGCTCTCTTTATTTTCATTGACGTTATCGGTGAGACGGAAAGAGAATTCCTCACCTCTCTCGCACAGTCACCGGCAAAACTCTTTCTGATAGTGAACACTTACATCAGTGAGCAACACATCACCCCTGAGCAGGTAAAGAAACTGTTCAAAGATCTGAAGTTACAACCTCAACAATGCATTGTTCGGACAAATGTAAACGAGAACAAATTTGTGGAAAAACTACGTTCTCAGATAAAACAAGTAATTCCCAGGAGTGACGGGGACCAGAGCTTCCTGAGTCTGGAACAAATGGCTGACATTGCGAGGGAAAGTGGGATTCAGGTCGATGAACATCAGCCTGAAATACAACTGGCCAAGGACCTGACGTCCAAACCACAGAGAGAGGCCGACCCTGGAGACGGCAGGGAACCAGAGGATCCATGTCACCAACATTCACCAGGTCTCCCAGAGGGAATGATTGATGTTCCACCAGCTGGAAATAACCAGGCTGAAAATCAGAGCCCCCTACAACTAGTGAGGGATTTGGGTTTACAGGATCATTATCCTCACAAACTGTCACTGGTGTCCATGCGGGAGGTATCCTGGGATAAACTGGACGACAGCAAACCAACTCGACCAGAAGAACTTCCTTGGCAATATCTCCAAATGATCCTCTCAGCTAATTCACTGGCGAGGAATCCTGAATGGCCCCCTGCTCAGTCCACAGACGGTCACAGCAGTGACGATAAAGACTTCAGTGATTTATTTGAAGTGAAAGGGCCAGGAGATTCTGGAATGAACCCTCTGGATATCATTGCTGCCATTTTCCTCTGTGCCGACCACTCTCTCCAACAGGAACTGATGCTGAAGATGTCTCTGTGCCAACTTGCATTGCCCTTTCTGCTGCCGGAAGGGCACAGTTACCCCAGGGACAAGGTGAGGGGACCCATGGAAGGGCCTGGTGCCACCCTTCTCCTCTGGGCCATGAGGCCCATTGTTAAAATGTGGTGCCCACAATCTCCCACAGGGAGCAGCCGCGTTGTGGAGATGCCCATCGTGACAGCACCCGTGCCAACTGTCTCCTTCCTCAGACTCGGAAGGTGCACGGTGTCCAAATCCAGAGTCCTCAATCTCACCTTGAGCCAGACCCAGCTGCAGCAGAACATCTTCCTGCACTCCGGGATGGAATGTGGGAATGTGCCTCGTGGGATATCGGATGGGATGGCTGAGATCAGCTGGTATCTACCTTCTGGGAAGAGCAACACGGACATTTTGCCAGAGGCTGCTGCATTCATCAACCTCCGAGGTGATGCTGAAACTTACCAGGGACACACTCGGTTTCTGGCAAAAGTCTCTGCTGCTCTCTTTGTTTTCACTGACGTTATCGGTGAGACGGAAAGAGAATTCCTCACCTCTCTCGCACAGTCACCGGCAAAACTCTTTCTGATAGTGAACACTCACATCAGTGAGAAACACATCACCCCTGAGCAGGTAAAGAAACTGTTCAAAGATCTGAAGTTACAACCTCAACAATGCATTGTTCGGACAAATGTAAACGAGGCCGAACTTGTGGAAAAACTACGTTCTCAGATAAAACAAGTGATTCCCAGGAGTGACGGGGACCAGAACTTCCTGAGTCTGGAACAAATGGGTGACATTGCGAGGGAAAGTGGGATTCAGGTCGATGAACATCACCCTGAAATACAACGGGCCAAGGACCTGACATCCAAACCACAGAGAGAGGCCGACCCTGGAGACGGCAGGGAATCAGAGGATCCATGTCACCGGCATTCACCAGGTCTCCCAGAGGGAATGATTGGTATTGCACCAACTGGAAATAACCAGGCAGAAAATCGGATCCCTCCACAACTAGTGAGGGATTTGGGTTTACAGGATCATTATCCTCACAAACTCTCACTGGTGTCCATGCGGGAGGTATCCTGGGATAAACTGGACAACAGCAAACCAACTCGACACGAAGATCTTCCTTGGAGATTTCTCCAAATGATCCTCTCAGCTAATTCACTGGCGAGGAATCCTGAATGGCCCCCTGCTCAGTCTTCAAAAGACAACAACGATGACGTAGACGATTTCAGCCATTTCATTCAAGCACAAGGGCCGGTAGATTCTGGGATGAACCCTCTGGATATCATTGCTGCCATTTTCCTCTGTGCCGACCACTCTCTCCAACAGGAACTGATGCTGAAGATGTCTCTGTGCCAACTTGCATTGCCCTTTCTGCTTCCGGAAGGGCACAGTTACCCCAGGGACAAGGTGAGGGGACCCATGGAAGGGCCTGGTGCCACCCTTCTCCTCTGGGCCATGAGGCCCATTGTTAAAATGTGGTGCCCACAATCTCCCACAGGGAGCAGCCGCTTTGTGGAGATGCCCATCGTGACAGCACCCGTGCCAGCTGTCTCCTTCCTCAGACTCGGAAGGTGCACGGTGTCCAAATCCAGAGTCCTCAATCTCACCTTGAGCCAGACCCAGCTGCAGCAGAACATCTTCCTGCACTCCGGGATGGAATGTGGGAATGTGCTCCGTGGGATATCGGATGGGATGGCGGAGATCAGCTGGTATCTACCTTCTGGGAAGAGCAACACGGACATTTTCCCAGAGGCTGCTGCATTCATCAACCTCCGAGGTGATGCTGAAACTTACCAGGGACACACTCGGTTTCTGGCAAAAGTCTCTGCTGCTCTCTTTGTTTTCACTGACGTTATCGGTGAGACGGAAAGAGAATTCCTCACCTCTCTCGCACAGTCACCGGCAAAACTCTTTCTGATAGTGACCACTTACATCAGTCAGCAACACATCACCCCTGAGCAGGTAAAGAAACTGTTCAAAGATCTGAAGTTACAACCTCAACAATGCATTGTTCGGACAAATGTAAACGAGGCCGAACTTGTGGAAAAACTACGTTCTCAGATAAAACAAGTGATTCCCAGGAGTGACGGGGACCAGAACTTCCTGAGTCTGGAACAAATGGGTGACATTGCGAGGGAAAGTGGGATTCAGGTCGATGAACATCACCCTGAAATACAACGGGCCAAGGACCTGACATCCAAACCACAGAGAGAGGCCGACCCTGGAGACGGCAGGGAATCAGAGGATCCATGTCACCGGCATTCACCAGGTCTCCCAGAGGGAATGATTGGTATTGCACCAACTGGAAATAACCAGGCAGAAAATCGGATCCCTCCACAACTAGTGAGGGATTTGGGTTTACAGGATCATTATCCCCACAAACTCTCACTGGTGTCCATGCGGGAGGTATCCTGGGATAAACTGGACAACAGCAAACCAACTCGACACGAAGATCTTCCTTGGAGATTTCTCCAAATGATCCTCTCAGCTAATTCACTGGCGAGGAATCCTGAATGGCCCCCTGCTCAGTCTTCAAAAGACAACAACGATGACGTAGACGATTTCAGCCATTTCATTCAAGCACAAGGGCCGGTAGATTCTGGGATGAACCCTCTGGATATCATTGCTGCCATTTTCCTCTGTGCCGACCACTCTCTCCAGCAGGAACTGATGCTGAAGATGTCTCTGTGCCAACTTGCATTGCCCTTTCTGCTTCCGGAAGGGCACAGTTACCCCAGGGACAAGGTGAGGGGACCCATGGAAGGGCCTGGTGCCACCCTTCTCCTCTGGGCCATGAGGCCCATTGTTAAAATGTGGTGCCCACAATCTCCCACAGGGAGCAGCCGCTTTGTGGAGATGCCCATCGTGACAGCACCCGTGCCAACTGTCTCCTTCCTCAGACTCGGAAGGTGCACGGTGTCCAAATCCAGAGTCCTCAATCTCACCTTGAGCCAGACCCAGCTGCAGCAGAACATCTTCCTGCACTCCGGGATGGAATGTGGGAATGTGCTCCGTGGGATATCGGATGGGATGGCGGAGATCAGCTGGTATCTACCTTCTGGGAAGAGCAACACGGACATTTTCCCAGAGGCTGCTGCATTCATCAACCTCCGAGGTGATGCTGAAACTTACCAGGGACACACTCGGTTTCTGGCAAAAGTCTCTGCTGCTCTCTTTATTTTCATTGACGTTATCGGTGAGACGGAAAGAGAATTCCTCACCTCTCTCGCACAGTCACCGGCAAAACTCATTCTGATAGTGAACACTCACATCAGTGAGAAACACATCACCCCTGAGCAGGTAAACAAACTGTTCAAAGATCTGAAGTTACAACCTCAACAATGCATTGTTCGGACAAATGTAAACGAGAACAAATTTGTGGAAAAACTACGTTCTCAGATAAAACAAGTAATTCCCAGGAGTGACGGGGACCAGAGCTTCCTGAGTCTGGAACAAATGGCTGACATTGCGAGGGAAAGTGGGATTCAGGTCGATGAACATCAGCCTGAAATACAACTGGCCAAGGACCTGACGTCCAAACCACAGAGAGAGGCCGACCCTGGAGACGGCAGGGAACCAGAGGATCCATGTCACCAACATTCACCAGGTCTCCCAGAGGGAATGATTGATGTTCCACCAGCTGGAAATAACCAGGCTGAAAATCAGAGCCCCCTACAACTAGTGAGGGATTTGGGTTTACAGGATCATTATCCTCACAAACTGTCACTGGTGTCCATGCGGGAGGTATCCTGGGATAAACTGGATGACAGCAAACCAACTCGACCAGAAGATCTTCCTTGGCGATTTCTCCAAATGATCCTCTCAGCTAATTCACTGGCGAGGAATCCTGAATGGCCCCCTGCTCAGTCTTCAAAAGACAACAACGATGACGTAGAAGATTTCAGCTATTTGTTTCTTGCACAAGGGCCAGGAGATTCTGGGATGAACCCTCTGGATATCATTGCTGCCATTTTCCTTTGTGCCGACCACTCTCTCCAACAGGAACTGATGCTGAAGATGTCTCTGTGCCAACTTGCATTGCCCTTTCTGCTGCCGGAAGGGCACAGTTACCCCAGGGACAAGGTGAGGGGACCCATGGAAGGGCCTGGTGCCACCCTTCTCCTCTGGGCCATTGTTAAAATGTGGTGCCCACAATCTTCCCCCAGGGAGCAGCCGCTTTGTGGAGATGCCCATCGTGACAGCACCCATGCCAACGGTCTCCTTCCTCAGACTCGGAAGGTGCACGGTGTCCAAATCCAGAGTCCTCAATCTCACCTTGAGCCAGACCCAGCTGCAGCAGAACATCTTCCTGCACTCCGGGATGGAATGTGGGAATGTGCCCCGTGGGATATCGGATGGGATGGCTGAGATCAGCTGGTATCTACCTTCTGGGAAGAGCAACACGGACATTTTCCCAGAGGCTGCTGCATTCATCAACCTCCGAGGTGATGCTGAAACTTACCAGGGACACACTCGGTTTCTGGCAAAAGTCTCTGCTGCTCTCTTTATTTTCATTGACGTTATCGGTGAGACGGAAAGAGAATTCCTCACCTCTCTCGCACAGTCACCGGCAAAACTCTTTCTGATAGTGAACACTCACATCAGTGAGAAACACATCACCCCTGAGCAGGTAAAGAAACTGTTCAAAGATCTGAAGTTACAACCTCAACAATGCATTGTTCGGACAAATGTAAACGAGGCCAAACTTGTGGAAAAACTACGTTCTCAGATAGAACAAGTGATTCTAATGAGGGACAGGGACCAGAGCTTCCTGAGTCTGGAACAAATGGGTGACATTGCGAGGGAAAGTGGGATTCAGGTCGATGAACATCAGCCTGAAATACAACGGGCCAAGGACCTGACCAAAATACTGGGCAGTCTTGACCCAGCAGACATCACTGGGTATAAAAAGAGAGTGCTGCCCTTTCATGGAGAGCCCTGGCAAGGGCTGTCTAAAGTTGAGAAAGAGAAGTGTCGGATGAAACTCCGTGGGGACAGAAGCACAGAGACGTATAACCACGAGCTGGACCAAGAGAAGAAAAGAATCCGGGAAACTCAGCTCAGACAGAGCCTGTCGGAGGAGATGCAGATGTTCATTGACCACCTCACTGGTCCTTGTGGGGATGACAGGGCCATTTCCTTGCAGTGGCTGAAGCTGATGCTGGACAGTAAATCAAGGGAAATCATGGCAGGGTTGCGCAGGGATTATAAAGAACTGAGCAAAGACTCAATGCAGAAGGTCAAGGAGCTGAAGGACATGGATCAGAAGATGACTGATAGTTCCCTGGGACTTGAGCATTTCATGAGAGAACTGGGCCAGGTTTATGAACTCTCAGTGACACAACACAACATCAAGCAACAAACACAGATCCACCCGCATGTGCTTCAGTTACCGGGTGTTGCTGCTGAACTGTTGCTGGATGGGTTCCCACTGGAGCTCATTGATGGAGACGTCTCCAACGTTCCTGTTTCATGGATCACTGCTGTACTGGAAGCAGTGGCTGAGAAGGTGGGACGTGCTTCCCGAGTGTTTGTGCTGACAGTGATTGGAGTTCAGAGCACGGGCAAGTCCACGCTCCTCAATACAATGTTCTGTTTGCGGTTTGCTGTGAGCAGCGGCAGATGTACTCGAGGGGCCTACATGCAGCTGATGAAGGTCACAGGGAGCCTGGCGGAGGAGCTGGGCTGTGACTTCATCCTGGTCATTGACACGGAGGGGTTGAGAGCTCCAGAACTTGCAACACTAACAGACAGCTATGAACACGACAATGAGCTGGCAACATTCGTGGTGGGATTAAGCAACATAACGTTGGTAAACATAGGCATGGAAAACATCGCAGAGATGAAAGATATTTTACAGATTGTCGTTCATTCCTTACTCCGTATGAAACTGACGGGGAAAAGACCAAAGTGTATATTTGTCCACCAGAATGTTGGGGATGTGAGTGCACACGATCAGAATCTGAGAGGCCGTCAGAAACTCCTGGAACAGCTGGATAAGATGACAGAGGCTGCAGCAAAACTGGAGAAGCTGGAGGGAGTAACGTTCTGTGATGTGATGGAGTACGATGCTGACAAGGACAACTGGTACATCCCTGGTCTGTGGCAAGGTACGCCCCCAATGGCTGCCGTCAACACTGGCTACAGTGAACACGTCTTCCAACTGAAGAACAGTCTCATTCAATGTTTACTCAAAGGGAAAGCAGAACAAGGAGCTCTCACAATCCCAGACTTCACCAAATGGGTGACTGGGCTCTGGGAGCAGGTGAAACATGAGAATTTCATTTTCTGCTTCCAGAACAGTCTGTTCGCAGAGGCTTACAACCAGCTCTCTGTGATGTACAAGGGCTGGGAGTGGGAGCTCCGCAAATATACACACTCCTGGGGAAATGAGGCTGAAAACAGAGTAAACAATGCCAGTGGTGACCTCAACCAACTGCTCCAAACACTGGAACGTGAGATCAGGAGGGAGATTAACAAAAGGGAGGGTGAGACTCTGGATAAACTAAAAGCTCTGTTTGAAAGTGGGGCTGATAACGTCCAGCTGATGGAGAAATACAGGGAGGAGTTCAAACTCAGCATCTCCAGTTTATGTACACGGCTTCAGTACGATTCAATGCAGAGATGTAGGGATGCTGTGAACAGACGTGTGGGACTGCAGGAAGTGGATGATATCTGGAATAAATTTCACCAGAAGATCGAACAACAGGTCAAGGAGCTTTTATTAAAGTGTAAAGGGTCAAATCAGGAGTTGGGTGACAAGGAACTGCAAACTGCCTTTGGAAAGATGTGGCAAGACACACTGTCACAGCTGGACTATCAGCCCTGCAGAGAAAGAAACATTGAACTGGAGATTGAAAATCTTCTCAGAGACCACACAGCAGCTCAAGGAAGGGTGATTAATGAAATCCTAGAAAGAAAATCTCTCAGTAAACGGGGAACCCAGTGCTTTCAAATTGAAGGGAAACACATCAACACGACATGGATGAGAAATGTTAAAACCACAATTGGGATATCCTCGCACCAAAAAGATATTAATCGGGCAGCAATGATAACACGGTCCCTCGAGATTGAATGCCATCAATGGATCAGTAACATCACAAAAATGGACATGAATTATGACATTAAATATTGTATTGATCTTTTGAATATTATCGAGGAGAAAATTAACAATATTTCACATCCAAACTTCACAATGAGTGAGGAATTCAGGGCTGAGTTTAAACTTCACCTGTGTGGTTACGCTGTACCAAGATTCCAAGAGATGCAGACAAGGTTCATCCAGAAACATGACCCGCGGCAAAGACTGGGAAACATGAAGGGTCAATACTTTGATCTCTTCATGGACATTTACACAGAGCAGGATGAGAACCAGAGACAAGCACAACGGTTTGCACAATCTTGTTTCTTGCCAGCTCTCAGAGACGCCACCCTCAAGGCTCTGAGTGTGAACATCGTGGATGATATGAAACAAAATGACCCTAAGAGAAAGTACAGTCTCCGCAACAACTTCACTGTGGCCCTCCTGGTGCACTTGAAACAAAGGGGTACATTTGATGGCTATCACCGGTATATCACTGACCTTGAGAATTTGGCCAAAGACTGGCTCCATCAGCAGGTTATTGAACACTGCAGGACACAACGTGATGGGGAGAGCACGTTTACCCGACTGGCTAAAGGAATCCTCACACAGATCACTGGGCAAGCTAAAGAGGTTGTTGAGGATGCGGTGATGCAGAACTTTGCTGGAAATGTTCAGAGCTTCCTGGACATGTTTGTTGAGAAGTTAAACACCAGGATCTCAATGCCCAAAGATGAAATGAACCTCGTTCTGTTTCACGGTGATGGTGATGGCAAGAAATGGGCAGAAGCAGTTCTGCCATCTATTGAAGAGGTGGAGCAGAGACTCCTCAATGAGGTAACAGGCTGGGATGTCCAAGCAAAGATTGGAGAATTATCCATTAAACCCAATGAAGAGCTGTTCAAAGGGTTATTCAGCTGTACTAAGAAATGTCCTTTCTGTGAGGTTTTCTGTGACTCAGAGACCCCGGTACATTCACAGCACTCTTGTAAGCAGCACAGACCTGAAGGACTCAATGGCTATCACTTCATAAAAAGTGAACGTCTTGTAACTGATGTCTGCACAGCTTCAGTCGCAGGTAATGGATCATTCAAAAATGAAGCCACAAATGGGGAATTGAAACCCTTCAAGGATTACCAAACTGTCAATGATTACTACAAATCCTGGATCATCCAGCGGGAGATTTCCGCACAGGCAGCATCCTATTGGAAGAAGGTTTTCTACACTTTCAATAAGAAGTTTGCTGAAATATATGGAGCAAAACCTGCAGAGATCGATGAAGCCTGGAACATTGACTGGGATGTAGTGAGGGAAGATCTGAATAAGACATATAACACAGACATTCAGTCTTGGTGAAGTCCATTTAGATGGGTTAGAGGTAGACACAGACATACTGTCTACCTCTGAAAGAAAGAACGACAAAGTGTTGGAGTAAATCAGCAGGTCAGGCAACATCTCAGAACATGGATCGGTGATGTTTTGGGTCCGGACTCTTCTTCAGATTGATTTAGGTTTTAGTTTTAGAGATATAGCATGGAAACAAGCCCTACAAACCTGCACATCTTTGGGATGCGGGAGGTAACCAGAGCATCCGGAATAAACCCACATGGTCACAGGGAGAAAGCACCCAAGGTCAGGATCAAAGCTGGGTCCCTGGTGCTGTGATAGAAACATAGAAAATAGGTGCAGGAGTAGGCCATTCGGCCCTTCGAGCCTGCACCGCCATTCAATATGATCATGGCTGATCATCCAGCTCAGTAACCTGTACCTGCCTTCTCTCCATACCCCCTGATCCCTTTAGCCACAAGGGCCACATCTAACTCCCTCTTAAATATAGCCAATGAACTGGCCTCAACTACTTTCTGTGGCAGAGAATTCCACAGACTCACCACTCTCTGTGTGAAGAAATGTTTTCTCATCTCGGTCCTAAAAGACTTCCCGCTTATCCTTAAGCTGTGACCCCTAGTTCTGGACTTCCCCAACATCGGGAACAATCTTCCCGCATCTAGCCTCTCCAACCCCTTAAGAATTTTATATGTTTCTATAAGATCCCCCCATAGTCTTCTAAATTCCAGCGAGTATAATCCAGTCTTTCTTCATATGAAAGTCCTGCCATCTCAGGGATCAATCTGGTGAACCTTCTCTGTACTCCCTCTAAGACTAGAATGTCTTTCCTCAGATTAGGAGACCAAAACTGTACACAATACTCCAGGTGCGGTCTCACCAAGGCCCTGTACAACTGCAGCAGAACCTCCCTGCTCCTATACTCAAATCCTCTCGCTATGAATGCTAACATACCATTCGCTTTCTTCACTGCCTGCTGCACCTGCACGCTTGCTTTCAATGACTGGTGTACCATGACACCCAGATCACGTTGCATCTCCCCTTTTCCTAAATGGCCACCATTCAGGTAATACTCTGCTTTCTTGTTCTTGCCGCCAAAGTGGATAACCTCACATTTATCCACATTATATTGCATCTGCCATGCATTTGCCCACTCGCCTAATCTATCCAAGTCACTGTGCAGCCTCCTAGCGTCCTCCTCACAGCTAACACTGCCCCCCAGCTTCGTGTCATCCACAAACTTAGAGATGTTGCATTCAATTCCCTCGTCCAAATCATTAATATATACTGTAAATAACTGGGGTCCCAGCACTGAGCCTTGCGGTACCCCACTAGTCACTGCCTGCCATTCCGAAAGTAAAATGGCGGTGCGGGCACATCGCGACGCCCTGTTTCTCACCAGAATCTGCGATTTTATAGTAATTCGCTTATTTGTCTCGTGTCTGTTCACACGGAATAGTCTTGCTCACTTATCATACAACCGACAGGAGCTTTTAAACATCGGTTCCTGCAACTATAACAACTTTTTAGGTGAACTCCATTTCGCTCCTGAACTGGCCAGGTCAGCAGAGCGTACCAAGCCAGCTCGGCCGATCGGAAGCGCCCATAGACGGAGTAGCGAACGTAAACACCGCCGTGGATGCCGAGGTGGCTTAAAGGCTAGGCTGGAGCTAACTCCACACAGGCCATCAATTCCTAGCCTTTTCCTTGCCAACGTACGATCATTGGCGAACAAAATGGATGAACTCTGGCTGCGGATTACCTCCCACAATTGGATTAAGGACTGCAACATCATGATTTTCACGGAAACATGGCTGAACAACAACGTTCCTGATAGCGCTATTGAGCTAATGGGGCATCATATACTCCGAGCGGACAGAACAACTGACCAGAGGTGGGGGTCTGTGCATCTATGTAAACAAAACTGTGCACGCACACTACCATCATCGAGAGTCACTGCTCAGTTAACCTAGAGTTTCTCATGGTCAAATGCAGACTGTTTTATCTGCCCAGAGAGTTGACATCTACTGTTGTGACTGCAGCCTATATTCCTCCGGATGCTAATACTAAGCTTGCAATGAAAGACCTGCATACTGCCATAAGTAAACAACAGACTCACAATCCTGAGGCAGCCTTCATTGTTGCGGGTGACTTTAATCACTTCAACTTGAAGACTGTACTCCCCAAATTCCATCAACATGTCTCCTGCGCCACTAGAGTAGATAGGATACTGGACAAAGTTTATACAAACATGGCTGAGGCCTACAAAGCTGTCCCCCTCTCCCACCTTGGTCTGTCTGATCACCTCTCATTGTTCCTGCTCCCTAAGTACTCCCCACTCATCAGACGGGTGAAACCCACAGTGAGGACAGTTAAAGTTTGGTCAGACGAAGCGGACTTCTCACTTCAGCAGCGTTTTGGAAACGCTGACTGGAGTGTGTTTGCAGCTCAGGCCACCCTTGACTCCCACACGGACATTGACTCTTGTACCTCCTCCGTTCTGGATTTTATCAATTCCACCATTAACAGTGTCACCACCCTCAAACGGATGACCATATTCCCGAATCAGAAGCCATGGATGAATAGTGAGGTCAGACTACTGCTGAAAGCACGTGACACCGCTTTCAGGTCAGGTGAGGCTCGGGCCTACAGTTCTTCCAGGGCTAACCTGAAGAGGGGCATCAAGAAGGCCAAGTACAGCTACAAGCTAAAGATCGAGGAGCACTTCAAGAACAACTCCGACTCCCGACGCGTGTGGCAAGGCATCCAGGCCATCACGGATTACAAACCCACCAACTCGATCCCCACATCCAGTGACGCCTCCTTCCTTGAGGAGCTTAATCACTTTTATGGCCACTTTGACAGGGACAATCAAGAGGTGGCCATCAAGGCTGTGCTCCCTGCTGATCATCAGCACCTCACACTCACCCCCACCGACGATTGTGGCATTGAGCAGGATTAATGCACGGAAGGCTGCTGGCCCTGATGGTATCCCCGGGCACATCCTCAGGGTCTGTGCTGCGCAGCTGGCAGATGTTTGGACTGACATCTTCAACTTGTCACTTGCCCAAGCAGCTGTTCCTACGAGTCTTAAAACCACCTCCATCGTGCCGGTGCCAAAACACCCCACTGCAGCGAGCCTCAACGACTTCCGCCCAGTTGCACTTACTCCCATCATCACTAAGTGCTTTGAGAGGCTGGTCTTGGCACACCTCAAAGGCTGCCTACCTCCCACACTGGACCCCTATCAGTTCACCTACCGCCAGAACAGGAGTACGGAGGATGCCATCTCCAAGGCACTTCACTCCGCCCTCTCCCACCTTGACAACAGAGACACCTACGTGAGAATGCTGTTTATCGATTTCAGCTCAGCATTCAACACCATCATCCCTTCCAAACTGATTGCCAAACTCAACGACCTGAGCATCAACCCCTCCCTCTGCAATTGGATATTGGACATTCTAACCAACAGACCCCAGTCTGTTAGATTAGACAACGACACCTCCTCAACCATCACCCTGAACACTGGCGTTCCACAGGGCTGTGTGCTGAGCCCTCTCCTCTACTCCCTTTTCACCTACAACTGCACACCTGTACATGGTTTGAACACCATTATTAAGTTTGCAGATGATACAACGGTGATTGGCCTCATCAGCGACAACGATGAGTCGGCCTATAGGGAGGAGGTCCAGCTACTTGCAACATGGTGCGCTGACAACAACCTGGTCCCTAACACCAAGAAGACCAAGGAGCTCATTGTGGACTACAGAAGGACTAGGGGTGGTACGCACACCCCCATCCATATTAACGGGACGGAGGTGGAGCCTGTTTCCAGTTTCAGGTTCTTGGGTGTCAACATTTCTGATGACCTCTCTTGGACCCACAATACTTCAACACTGATCAAGAAGGCTCACCAGCATCTCTTCTTCCTGAGGAGACTAAAGAAGGTCCATCTGTCTCCTCAGATTCTGGTGAACTTCTACCGCTGCACTATCGAGAGCATCCTTACTAACTGTATCACAGTATGGGTCGGCAACTGCTCTGTCTCCGACCGGAAAGCACTGCAGAGGGTGGTGAAAACTGCCCAACCGATCACCGGTTCCTCACTCCCCTCCATTGAGTCTATCCAGAGTAGGCGATGTCTGCCAAGGGCGCGCTGCATCGTCAAGGACAGCTCTCACCCCAACCACAGATTGTTTACCCTCCTCCCATCTGGGAGGGGCTACAGGTCTCTGTTCCCGGACCTGCAGGTTCAGGAACAGCTTCTTTCCTGCGGTCGTTACCTTACCCCACCCCCCCTCGGGCACTCCTCCCATCAGTGACTGATCTCGCTCACCGGAATTTCCACTACCGCTACTGTGCATATATGTATATATTATATGTTTTACTATTCCATCACATGCACTCTGGTTAAGATGCTAACTGCATTTCGTTGTCTCTGTGCTGACAATAAAGTTTGTATTGTATTGTAAAGGACCCGTTTATTCCTACTCTTTGCTTCCTGTCCGCCAACCAATTCTCTATCCACCTCAACACTGAGCCCCCAATACCGTGTGCTTTAAGTTTGTACACCAATCTCCTACGTGGGACCTTGTCGAAGGCCTTCTGAAAGTCCAGATATAACACATCGACTGGTTCTCCCTTATCCAATCTACTAGTTACATCCTCGTAAAATTCTATAAGATTCGTCAGACATGATTTGCCTTTCATAAATCCATGCTGACTTTGTCCGATGATTTCACCACTTTAATAACTGACTCTAGCATTTTCCCCACTACCGATGTTAGGCTAACTGGTCTATAATTCCCCGTTTTCTCTCTCCCTCCCTTTTTAAAAAGTGGGGTTACATTAGCTACCCTCCAGTCCTCAGGAACTACTCCAGAATCTAAAGAGTTTTGAAAAATTATCACTAATGCATCCACTATTTCTGGGGCTACTTCCTTAAGCACTCTGGGATGCAGCCTATCTGGCCCTGGGGATTTATCGGCCTTTAATCCATTTAATTTACCTAACACCACTTCCCGATTAACCTGGATTACCCTCAGTTCCTCCATCTCGTTAGACCCCCGGTCCCCTGCTATTTCCGGCAGATTGTTTATGTCTTCCTTAGTGAAGACTAACCAAAGTAGTTGTTCAATTGGTCTGCCATCTCCTTGATGCAGCAGCTCTACCAGCTGTGCCACTGTGCTGCCATTATTGTAGAGGGAGGAGAAAGAAAGCTGTAAGAGGGGAGAGCAGGACAGAGCTTCGCAGGTAATAGGTTGATACATGTGAGGGGGGCTTTGATAGGCAGATGGTTGGTCAAAGAATGGAGATGAAAAAAACCAAGGTGTGACATGGAAAAAACGGAGAATTGAGGTGTAGGAAGACATTGTAAATGCCGATGTAAACCGAAGATGGACACAAAAAGCTGGAGTAACTCAGTGGGTCAGACAGCATCTCTGGAGATAAGGAATAGGTGACGTTTTGGGTCGAAACACTTCTTCAGACTAAAGTCTGAAGAAGGGTCTTGATCCGAAACATCACCTGTTCCTTTTCTCCAGAGATTCTATCTGACCCGCTGAGTTACTCCAGCTTTATGTATCTGTCTTCGGGAGAACTGAAGTGTTGTGAATTGTGAAGCTAGAGGAAGGAATGTAGATGAAAGGGGAGGGGAAGGCGAGAATTGGGTGTGAGTGCAGGTGGGATACAGGGGAGAGATGTGGGGTATGAATGTGGGGGGTGGGGCTTTGTAGGAGGAATGGTGTGGAGGAAGAAAGGAGGGAGGTGATTTGCAATTTTTTTTAAATTGGAGAATTCAGTGTTTATACCGTTGGGTTGTAAGCTACCCACGCAGAATATAAGGTGCTGTTCCTTCAGTTTGTATGTGGCCTCACTCTGGCAATGGATGAGGCCCAGGACAGAAAGTGTGGGAATGGGAAGGGGAGTTAAAGTGGTAGTAATCAGGAGTTCCTGAACAATTACACTCTGTCTGCCAAGACCTAGAGAAACTATTGGTTGCTAACCAAGAACCTCCCCCATCATCTGCTCCTCTCTCCCCTGTGCCACACCTGGACTCACTACTATTTCTCCCCTCTTCCCCCTTTCACCTGCATTCCTTCCTCTTGCTTCACAACTTGCGACACTTTAATCATGTCTCACACAATTTGTCTTTTCATCTCTGGTCTTTGTCCACCATATGCCTATCAACCCCCTTCCCTGTATCCCTGTATGTAGGAAGGAACTGCAGATGCTGGTTTAAACCGAAGATCGACACACAAAAGCAGAGTCTGAAGGGTCTCGTCCCAAAACGTCACCCATTCCTTCTCTCCAGAGATGCTGCCTGTTCCGCTGAGTTACTCCAGTACTTTGTGTCTTTTTTTGTAAACCAGCATCTGCAGTTCCTCATGTTAAAGTACCTCTAAAGGAAGTGGCAGAATAAATCAAACCTCATTAAAATTCAAATCTGATCATAAATCGTAAAACAATTAGCAGAGCAAAAAGTTTCAACAAATCGTTCATCGAATTAAGAAATAATTAAGAGTAAAATTACTCTATTACATAAAGAGTAAGGAATATTTATGGAGAACCATCAGGCATTCGGGGATGGTGGGTGGTTGTGAAAGAACAAACGGTAATTATAATAAAATGAGATCTAGTGGGTAACAAGACATCTGTCTGTGTGCTGCTGGGTGTGATTGAAATGTATTTGTTAATCTGCATCTTCCTGAGATGATTGATCTATGATTGTAGTTAGACCACGTGAAGAGGGAAAAGCTCGAGTGCCTGCGGGAAAGGGGAATCAAAGGGACACCGCGCACATCAATGGGCAATTTGGTATATATGGAGTAGATGAATCATTGTTGATTACTGTATTTGAATGACTGTATTTGATGCTCTTATATACTGTACATTGAATTACTGTATTTGATGCTCTTAAATAAAGTTTTGAGTGCCTCATCCGATCTTTGTGGTGTGTTTTGGAGTTTTGTTTCACAGAGTTGGTGCCGTGACTCGGGTAGCGACGACTGAGGAAAGCAGGAGAAACGCTCGTTGGATATGCGAGCAAGGAATTTCACCGTGCCTTGCCACATGTGGCAATAAAGTATTCCATTCCAATGAGTCTTGTTTAAAGACTGAGAGGAACTTTCCAAAGTTCAGCAGACGTCACCAAGCTGAACAAATCGGGGATAAGAAGGCTTTCAACACTGAGGCTAAGAGTGGGGTTTCCCCGGGTCACAAGTTCACAAGTTAAGGCGTCAAGGTCAGTTTATTGTCACAGGTGCCAATTAAGGTACAGTGAAATTTTAGTTACTGGAGTAGAATTAGGCCATTCGGCCCATCGAGTCTACTCCGACATTCAATATGCCTTCTAATCCCATTTTCCTGCCTTCTCCTCATAACCCTTGACACCCGTTCGAATCAAGAATGTTTTCCTCTGCCTTGAATGTATCCGACAGCCTCCACAGCCCTCTGTGGCAATGAGTTCCACAGATTAACTACCCTCTGACTAAAGAGGTTCCCCTTCACCTCCTTTCTAAAAGAGCACCCTTTAATTCTGAGACTATGACCTCTGGTCCTAGTCTCTCCCACTAGTGGAAACATCCTTTCCACATCCACTCCATCTATGCCGTTCATTATTCTGTAAGTTTCAATGAGGTCCCTCCTCAACCTTCTAAACTCCAGCGAGTACAGGCCCAGTGCTGACAAACGCTCATCATATGTGTACCCACTCATTCCTGGAATCATTCTTGTAAACTTCCTCTGGACCCTCTTCAGAGCCAGCACATCCTTCCTCAGATATGGGCCCAAATTTGCTCACAGTACTCCAGATGCGGCCTGAGCAGTGCCTTAAAGAGCCACAGCATTGTATCTCTGTTTTTGTATTCCAGTCTTGATATAAATGCTCGCATTGAATTTGCCTTCCTTACTGCCGATTCGACTTGCAAATTAACTTTTTGGGAATTTGCATCAGCACTCCCAAGTCCCTTTGCACCTCCGATTTCTGGATTCTCTCTCCATTTAGAAAATTACGCCTTTATTCCTATTACCAAAATGCCAAAGGACTCCGCCCTTTGCTATACTGAATTTCATCTGCCACTTCTCTGCCCACTCTCCTAATCTGTCCAAGTCTTTCTGCTGAGTCCTTACTTCCTCTGTACTGCCTGCCCCTCCACCTACCTAAGCATCTTCTGCAAACTTGGCCACAAAGCCTTCAATCCCATTATCCAAATCATTTATATGCAATGTGAAGTCAAGTGGCCCCAGCACCGACCCTTGCGGAACTCGACTTGTCACTGGCAGCTACCAGAAAAAGTGCCTTTTATTGAAACTCTTTGCCTTCTGCCAAAGATGCACAAAATGCTGGAGTAACTTAGCAGGTCAGGCAAAATCTCTGGAGAGAACAAACGGGTGACGTTTCGGTTCTTCAGCTCCCCAACTTTCCCTTCTGCCATCCAACCAACTCGCTATCCATGCTAGTATCTTCTGAAGAAAGGTCTCGACCCGAAACGTCACCCATTCCTTCTCTCCAGAGATGCCTGGTTCAAACCAGCATCTGCAATTCCTTCTTACACATCTCATCTTCCCTTTAATACTATGGGCTCTCATGTTTCTGAGCAGCCTGACGTGTGGCACCTTATCGAAAGCCTTTGGAAAATCTAGGTAAATAACTCCTCCCCTCTGTCTGTCCTGCTATTAATTCCTCAAAGAACTCCAGCAGATTCGTCAGACAAGATCTTCTCTTCACAAAACCATGCTGACTTCGGCCTGTTTTATCATGAACTTCTAAGTAATGCATAATCTCATTCTATATCTATATACTAAAACTCTTGTTTGTTTGTTTGTTCCTGAACTACAGCCAAAACGGTACACGATAGCACGACAATTTTAGGCCCACCTTACTCACCGTCGTCCCGTGGTCCTATGGAAGGTTTCATTGAAATCGGTGTCATATTTTTAAAGTTATTCACATTTTAAAGTTTAAAAAACTGCACATGCTCAGTTGGGGCTCCGTTGATCTGGTACTTACGTAAGATGGCTGCCGCATCAGCGCGTGCGCAGAACAAATGCGTCCATGCCTGCGCAGAAGGGGCCCGATGAGCAGGGCTCGGCCGCCTGTCTCTTTGGGGCAGGAGAGCCAGGCCTGGTGCCGGGGGAAGCAGCCGGAGACTGGGCCTGGACCTGGACATGACTGGGTAACCGCGAGCCTGAGGTGGGCCAAGAGGAAAGGCAGCAGCAGCAGTAACGGCGGTGAGGCTGGGCATTGGTGGAGGCCGAGGCCTGGGCCTGGTGCTGGGCCTGTCCTCGGCTCCCCCATCCCCCATCATCCCTCCTCCCCCCGGCAGGCTCAGTGCCTTCCCCACGCCGCCCAGAGTCCAGCGGCTCAGCAACAGTAGGAGAGCTGCTGCCTTCCACCAGTGAACATCCCTGCACCGGGACGGGACAAGACACTCCCACCCCCCCCCCCCCCCCCCCCGCTCCATCAATGGGGGCCGCTCGGGCCAGGAGGCTGGTTGCTACGGCAACCGCGGGTTGCTCCCGGGAGGGAGGGAGGGGGTGGGGGAGGAGGGAGGGAGGAGGGGAGGGAGGGGGAGGGGGGTGGAGGGAGAGTAGTGGTGTGGGAGGGAGTGGGGAGGAGGGAGTGGGGGAGGTGAGGGTGCTGCACCAATGCAGGAGAGGCAACTCTAGGGGCGAGGGGGGGAAGAGGGGTAGGGGAGGGAGATCGAGGTAGGGGGACAGGGAGGAGGGCGAGGGGGAGAGGGTGGAGGGAGGGGGAAGAGGGGAGGGGAGAGTGGGGTGAGGGAGAGGGGAGGGGGAAGTACGGGAGGAGGGGGTGCTGCACCAATGCAGGAGTGGTTTGGGCCCAACGGGTCCACTTGGTCAAGTAATTGACTAAAATCTTACCAACCACTAAGGTCAGGCTAACTGGCCTATATAGTTTCCAATCTTCTGCTTTGCTCCCTTTTTGCACAGCGGGGTGATATTCACAATTTTCCAATCTTCAGGAACCACTCCTAACTCTAGTGATTCTTGAAATATCACAACTACTGCCTCCACAATCTTTGAGGCCACCTCCTTCAGAACCCTGGGGTCCAGGTTACTTATCCACCCTCAGACCTTTCAATTTTCCCAGCATCAGTAATCGCCACTAACCTCCACCCCCTGACTCTCTAGGATTGCAGGCACACTGCTGGTGTCTTCCACTGTGAAGACTGATGCAAAAAAGTCATTCAATTCCTCTGCCATTTTTTTATTTCCCGTTATCACTTCTCCTGCATCATTCTCCAGCGGCCCAACGTCCAAACTTGTCTCTGTTTTACTCTTTATATATCCGCAGAAACTCTTGCTATCCTTCTGTAACAATATTTCAATGTCTCTGATGGTCCATATGATGGTGCATGTGAGGGATACAGTCACATTATGGCCCTTAACCGTTCAACTGGAGACTTTTTACAGAACACCTGGTTTCTGCTCTTGGTAGAATCCTTTACTGCCAACTGCCAATGACACCGACTTTGTTTGCAACGATAAAGCTTATGGCTGGTTGCCCCAAGATTGTTCAGGCTCATGTTATTTGGCCTCTGTGGTGCCTTTCGTCTGTCACTCCACCTCCTGATCAGAAATGTACTTTCAGTCAACACAGATAAAACAGGATTTCACTGAGACTCAAAGGTTCTTTGCTAGTGCATTCCCTTTATACGAAGTGGGAAAGGTGGCAAGAGAAAGCATCAATCTAGCCTCTGTGTTAAAAAAGGTTGCTAATGATACCTCCATAGCCTTTGACAAAATAAATGCTGAGACAGTGGCCATCCGGACGGCTGCCCTGCAAAATTGAATGGCTTTTGATGTCCTCCAAGCTGAAAGAGGGGGAACATGTGCTGTAATGGGATCTGAATGTTGTACATACACCGATCACCAAAACATTATGACCACTGACAGGCAAAGTGAATAACATTATCTTGATACAACGGCACCTGTCAAGGGGTGGGATATATTAGGCAGCAAGTGAACAGTCAGTTCTTGAAGTTGATGTGTTGGATGCAAGAGAAATGGGCAGGAGTAAAGACGTGAGCGACTTTGACAAGGGCCAAATTGTTATGCCTGACAACTGGGTCAGAGCATCTCTGAAATGGCAAGGCTTGTGGGGTGTTCCTAGTCAGCGGTGGTGAGTACCGACCGACAGTGGTCCAAGCAGGGACAAACCACAAACCGGCAACAATAGACAATAGCCAATAGGTGCAGGAGTAGGCCATTCGGCCATTCGAGCCAGCACCGCCATTCAATGTGATCATGGCTGATCATTCACAATCAGTAACCCATTCATGCCCTCTCACCATACCCCCTGACTCCGCTATCATTAAGAGCTCGATCTAACTCTCTCTTGAAAGCATCCAGAGAATTGACCTCCACTGCCTTCTGAGGCAGAGAATTCCACAGATTTACAACACTCTGAGTGAAAGAAAAAAAAATCCTCATCTCCGTTCTAAATGGCCTACCCGTTATTCTTAAACTGTGGCCCCTGGTTCTAGACTCCCACAACATCGGGAACAGGTTTCCTGCCTCTAGCGTGTCCAATCCCTTAATAATCTTATATATTTCAATAAGATCCCCTCTCATCCTTCTAAATTCCAGTGTATACAAGCCCAGTCGCTCCAGTCTTTCAACATACGACAGTCCCGCCATTCCGGGAATTAACCCAGTGAACCAACACTGCACTCCCTCAATTGCAAGAATGTCCTTCTTCAAATTTGGAAACCAAAACTGAACACAGTACTCCAGGTGTGGTCTCACTAGGGCCCTGTACAACTGCAGAACGACCTCTTTGCTTCTATACTCAACTACTCTTATCATGAAGGCCAACATGCCATTAGCTTTCTTCAATGCCTGCTGTACCTGCATGCTTACTTTCAGTGACTGATGCACTAGGACACCCAGATCTCTTTGTACTTCCCCTTTTCCTAACTTGACACCATTCAGACAATAATCTGCCTTCCTGTTCTTACCACCAAAGTGGATAACCTCACATTTATCCACATTAAACTGCATCTGCCATGCATCTGCCCACTCACACAACCTGTCCAAGTCACCCTGCATCCTCATAGCATCCTCCTCACAGTTCACACTGCCACCCAGCTTTGTGTCATCTGCAAATTTGCTAATGTTACTTTTAATCCCTTCATCTAAGTCATTAATGTATATTGTAAATAGCTGCGGTCCCAGCACCGAGCCCATTAGTCATTGCCTGCCATTCTGAAATGGGCCCGTTAATCCCTACTCTTTGTTTCCTGTCTGCCAACCAATTTTCTATCCATGTCAGTACCCTACCGCCAATACCATGTGCTCTAATTTTGCCCACTAATCTCCTATGTGGGACCTTGTCGAAGGCTTTTGATAATGTGGGACTTTATCAAAGGCAGAGAAAGGGCAATTCTGGATTTAGTGATGTCCAATAAACCAGATTTGATAAGAGAACTCGAGGTAAAGGATCCGATTGGAGGTAGTGATCATAATATGATGAGTTTTAATCTGCAATTTGAGAGGGAGAAGGTTAAATCTGAAGTGCCAGTGATGCTGTAATGGTGGTTTCTGTACATTCTCAAAGTCCAACTTTGATAGCCATTACTGCTTGGGGATGGGTGGAGGTGTAGCTTACGCACACACCACACTCTGAGATAACAAAAAGGAATCTTCCAAACGCTGTTTCTTGATTAATTGATCTTTATTAAAGTAGCACAAATCAAAAGAGTCATTCATAACTTTTCGTTCTTATCAACTGTTTCTTCTTCAAACAATACAGTAAAGATCGTGTAGTCGTTACCGTGTGGCTGTGGTCAGTGCAGTTGTGGTTGTGGTTGGCATGAGTGTGGTAAAAAGCTGTATTCTCTCCATCCTCCAAGACTAAACTGACCCCAATCTACGCAAGCCTCCTCAGATGTAGACACTCCCCATTACGTATCAAATCACACCCACAAGCAAGCAAAAAAGACAGTAACTAGAAATATTACGAGTCCACTGCAAAAGCATTGTCTTTACTTTAGGAAACCAAGCTACCACAGTCTTCAGCTTATTCCATGATGAGAAATGGGTAATTAAATAGTTTGTTGAATCCAATGGATCCTGGATAATGGCATTCACTCAGATGTCTTGCTTGATCTCCAGATCATTAGCAGAGATTTCAGTTTCCAGGTTAAACTTTGGCCATTCTCGGACTGGTTTACAGAGAAACTCTTGTAGATTGTGCATGCTAGTTCACCTTCACTATATATATATAGTGAAGGTGAACTAGCATGCACAATCTACATCCTTCCTCTCAAGGAAAGAATACATAATAAAATAAAGATACAGTAGTCGCCGTGGCTCTTATAATATATATCACCGCTCATGTGCGAAGGGCATAAGTACAGGTAAACTGATATTGACAAAGGCAGTCCAAACGTAGCCCATTGAATGTCACTCAAAGTTCAAGTGTTAGGCCTGGTACTTCACGGTGGGCTGGCAGGCACGACCTGCACGTGTACGGTACAGTCCCGCTGGAGACGAGACCGATGGAACCGGCCCCAGAGAGTGCGGTGACATTGCTGGCGATGGGATGGGAGACAATGGCGGGAAGTGAGGTGGCGAGGCCACAGGCGAGGCCGGAAGGGCTGACAGACCGGGCAGCGGAGGCATAGACAGGCCGGTGTCCCCAGAGGGGTGCGGGTGGGTTAAACTTGAGTGGTCGGGCAGGAACAGATGTGGTGCCGGTTCGCACACTGGCAGGATGTGCTGTCGGTTGCGGCTGTAAATTCCGCCGTCGGCTTCGACTAAATATGAACGAGGCTCGGGCGCTGGCCGAGATATCACCCCCAGGCGGTCGTGACCCTTTTCGGTTCGTAGGCGGACCACCTGACCGTTAGCCAGTGGTGGCAGAGGCCTGCTCGTCTTGTCGTACCAGCGTTTTTCGATGTCACGTTTCCGTTGCAGCTGGGACTGAACATCAGATGGAAAGCGAACTTGTGGCTCCAGTGTATGTTTAGCAATGGGTAAAGTGGTTCTCGTCTGCCTGGACATTAGGCGTTGCGCGGGTGAACCAAGGATCGGATCGCGGGAGATGTTCCGCAGGTTTAGTAAGTCGAGGAAAACGTCTGATCCCGCTCTGCGGGAACGTTCCATTACCTGCTTGGCACTCCGGACGGCACGCTCCGCTAGCCCATTAGACTGAGGGTACTCGGGGCTACTAGTGATGTGGCAAAAGTCCCAGCGTGCAGCAAATTCTTTGAATTGGAGGCTGGAGAATTGGCTGCCATTGTCGGAGAGTAGGCGATGAGGAGCCCCGTGGACGGAGAAATGGCGTGCAAGCTTCTGGATCACTGCCGCGGAGGTGAGGCTCGGGAGCAGATCGATCTCGAACCACCCGGAGTACGAGTCGACTATGACTAAGTACCGCTTCCCGTTCCACTCAAAAATGTCAGTTGCCACAATGGACCACGGGAGGTCAGGAACCGGGTGTGGAAGGAGCGGCTGTTTCTGCTGGTGCGGCGCCAGGCTGTTGCACACCGCACAGGACTCTACTTTTTGACGAAT
This sequence comes from Rhinoraja longicauda, assembly GCF_053455715.1. Lineage (NCBI taxonomy): Eukaryota > Metazoa > Chordata > Chondrichthyes > Rajiformes > Arhynchobatidae > Rhinoraja > Rhinoraja longicauda. Next base: position 51,768 of record NW_027601586.1, read on the forward strand.
ATAGTCAGACATTCCAGGCCAGAAGAACAAGCTCTTAGCTCTCGAGATCGTTGCTTCTGTGCCTGGGTGTCCCCCATGGATGCTGTCGAAGTACTTGCCATGTAAGGAGGCAGGAATCACAGGTTTGTGGCCCTTTACGACAATACCACCCTGCAGGACGAGCTCGTCACGGACAGAGAAGATGGGCCGTAAGGCAGCCGGCAGTCTGTTCTGCTTGACCGGCCACCCATGTCTTATGACAGAGGATAGTGCTAGGAGGGTGTTGTCGGCGGCAGTCTGGGCTGCCAGGTCCTCCAGGCAGGGCGAGGGGACGTAGGAGACCATCATGACGGCAAACTCGTCTCCTGACGAAGGAGAGCCGCAGGTTGCCCGCGGAGCTCGAGAAAGGGTGTCCGCCAGGTGCATGTCCTTGCCCCGCTTGTAGACTAGAGAGATGTCGTACCTCTGAAGCTGCAGCATCATCCGCTGGAGCCGCGCAGGGGCGGCGTGTATTGGCTTGCTTACAATGCTAATGAGTGGCTGGTGGTCTGTCTCGATCGTGACCTTCTTGCCGAAGATAAAATCATTGAATTTTCTGCAAGCGAAGACGACCGCTAGCAGTTCTTTTTCGATTTGCGCATATCGTTGTTCGGTGTCTGTCATAGTACGAGGCAACCGGTCTGTGGCCGTCACCGCTGTTTTGAAGGCAGACGGCACCCAGTCCATACTGCGAGGCATCGCAGGACAGCGTGACAGGCAGCTTGACATCGTAGTACGCGAGAGTGGGGGCACAAGACATCTGTTGTTTCAGAGTGTCGAACGCTCTCTGTTGCTGTTCATGCCAGCCCCAAACAGTGTCTTTGTGAGTTAGTAGGCGTAAAGGGGCAGATATTTCACTAAAGTTTGGGATGAATTTTCCCAGGTAGTTGACCATCCCGAGAAAGCGCTGCAGACCGGTCACATCGGAGGGCGCTGGCAGTTCGTTGATCGCGATCGTTTTAGATGGATCGGGTTTGAGACCGGCGCTCGTGAATATGTGGCCCACGTAGTTGACTTCGCTCACCCGGAATTTACACTTAAGCGGGTTGAGCTTGAGATTGATCTCTTTGGCGCAGTCGAGGACTTTCTTCAGATTCGCGTCGTGGTCCTCGACATTCTGACCGGCGACGAGGATTTCGTCAACCACAATCGAGCAGGGGTATCCGGCAAATAGCTGTTCCACGGTGCGCTGAAACACCTCGCTAGCTGAGTTTATGCCGAAGGGCATACGTAAAAATTTGAAACGTCCAAACGGTGTACAAAAAGTGGTCAGGTTGGAGGAGTTGTCATCTAGCGGAATCTGCCAGAAGGAGCTTTTTGCGTCGAGGACGGAGAAAACTGTCGCCTTGCCCAGTTGCGCTGCGACATCTTCCGCCGTACGCATGGGATAGTGTGGCCGTTTAATGGCGGTGTTTAAATCCCTGGGATTAATGCAAATCCGTATCTCCTCCGTGTTTTTTTTAGAGGCAACCACCATGGTAGAGACCCAGTCTGACGGGTCCGTTCCAAAGCAGGTAATGGAACATTCCCGCAGAGATCAGACGTTTTCCTCGACTTACTAAACCTGCGGAACATCTCCCGCGATCCGATCCTTGGTTCACCCGCGCAACGCCTAATGTCCAGGCAGACGAGAACCACTTTACCCATTGCTAAACATACACTGGAGCCACAAGTTCGCTTTCCATCTGATGTTCAGTCCCAGCTGCAACGGAAACGTGACATCGAAAAACGCTGGTACGACAAGACGAGCAGGCCTCTGCCACCACTGGCTAACGGTCAGGTGGTCCGCCTACGAACCGAAAAGGGTCACGACCGCCTGGGGGTGATATCTCGGCCAGCGCCCGAGCCTCGTTCATATTTAGTCGAAGCCGACGGCGGAATTTACAGACGCAACCGACAGCACATCCTGCCAGTGTGCGAACCGGCACCACATCTGTTCCTGCCCGACCACTCAAGTTTAACCCACCCGCACCCCTCTGGGGACACCGGCCTGTCTATGCCTCCGCTGCCCGGTCTGTCAGCCCTTCCGGCCTCGCCTGTGGCCTCGCCACCTCACCTCCCGCCATTGTCTCCCATCCCATCGCCAGCAATGTCACCGCACTCTCTGGGGCCGGTTCCATCGGTCTCGTCTCCAGCGGGACTGTACCGTACACGTGCAGGTCGTGCCTGCCGGCCCACCGTGAAGTACCAGGCCTAACACTTGAACTTTGAGTGACATTCAATGGGCTACGTTTGGACTGCCTTGGTTAATATCAGTTTACCTGTACTTATGCCCTTCGCACATGAGCGGTGATATATATTATAAGAGCCACGGCGACTACTGTATCTTTATTTTATTATGTATTCTTTCCTTGAGAGGAAGGATGTAGATTGTGCATGCTAGTTCACCTTCACTATATATATATAGCATCACATTCACTATGCATGCTGCACATTCCACACACGATCCAGTTCGGACCTTCACTCCCACCTTGACTATGTACGCTGCCGGTCGCTGCCTTCCAGGCAGACCGCGACCAGACTGTGCAGACGATAGCACGTATTATTACCGCCGCTTAAGTACAAATAAAACTATGAGTTGCAACACTTGTGTATTGGCATGAATACACAACAGGTCTGGCCCATTGATCCATCTCTTACTGCTTAAGAAGCAGTCTGCTGTTAATCCTCTAGAGGCTTCATCCGCAGGATTTTCCTTGGTATTAACATATTTCCACTGTGATACATTAGTAGCATCCCTTACAAAAGAGATCCTGTTTGCTACAAATGTTAAGAAGTGTTTGTTTTCATTGTTGATGTACTTAAGCACTGTCATGCTGTCAGCCCAGAAGATAGATTCCTCCAGCTTAAGCTGCTGTTCTTTTTGCAGCAATATGTCAATTCTGAAAGCTAAGACTGCGGCTGCCAGCTCCATTCTGGGAATCGTCATTTGCTTCAATGGTGCCACTCTGGCCTTTCCCATTAAGAATGCAAGATGTACTTCATTGTTATCATTTTCCAGTCTCAGATATGAAACAGTACCATAACCACTTTCACTTGTGTCAGAAAAGTGATGCAGCTGTGCAAATTTGATTTGACCAAAGTTTATAGGCTTCATACACCGACCGCCTCCACTCTGAACGCTGAGATCTTGTCGAGATCTTCTAACCACTCTGTCCATCATTGAGAGAAGATTTGTGTTATACTCTCATCCCATCCCAGTTTCTTCTTACAGAGATCCTGCAGAATTAACTTGGTTGGTAGTGTAAATGGTGCAAGAAATCCCAAAGGGTCGTAAACAGAACCAATCACAGACAGGATGCCCTGTCCTGTACATGGTCGCTCCTGAATCGAGATTCTGAACTTGAACACATCTGTTTCAACGCACCAGTGCAATCCCAGGGATCTCTGCATGGGCAGATTGTCTTTGTCCAAATCCAACTCCCGGGTCTCCTTGGCTCTGTTATCTAGTGGAATGGTTTCCAATACAGCAAGGCTGTTGCTGATCCATTTCGATAGCATGAATCCTCCCTTGTTGCAGAGGGCAGTCAAATGTTTTACCATTCGGATTGCTTCCTGTTCTGTAGACATGGATTTTAAACAATCGTCCACATTGAAATTGCTCTTTACTGTGTTTGTCACTTCTTCTGGAAAGCGAGCATTATTGTCCTCAGCGGTTTTCCTCAATGCGAAGTTTGCACAACTTGGTGATGACACTGCTCCAAAGAGATGTACCTTCATCTGGTATTCAACGAGATCTTGTTGTGCATCACCCTCCGGCCACTATAGGAATCGCAAGTAGTCGACCTGCTTTTCCGATACCTTGACCTGATGAAACATTGCCTTGATATCCGCCCTCAAAGCCACTGGCTCTTGTCTGAAACTGATGAGAACTCCGATGAGTGAGTTTGTTAGGTCTGGATCCTGCAGCGGTTGACAGTTAAGTGATTTACCCTTCAAAACTGCAGCACAGTCGAAGACCACTCTTAAAGTTCCTTTCTGTGAATGTATCACAAAATGCTGGAGTAACTGCCTGGAGGGCACCATCTAGGAGAGAGGGAATGGGTGACGTTTCAGGTCGAGACCCTTCTTCAGACTGATGTCTTGGGGGTGGGACAAAGAAACGATATAGGTGGAGACAGGAAGATAGAGGGAGAACTGGGAAGGGGAGGGGAAGAGAGGGACAGAGGAACTGTCTAAAGTTGGAGAAGTCAATGTTCATACCGCTGGGCTGCAAGCTGCCCAAACGAAATATGAGCCTCATCTATAATGGAAGAGGGGAAGCCCCGTTTCCTGAAGAATGAGGACATCTCTGATGCCCTGGTGTGAAACACCTCATCCTGGGCACAGATGCGGCGTAGATGGAAGAATTGGGAGTAGGGGATAAAGTTTTTACAGGAGACAGGGTGGGAAGAAGTGTAGTCCAGATAGCTGTGGGAGTCAGTGGGTTTGTAGTAGATGTCAGTCACTAGTCTGTCCTGTGATGGGGATGGTGAGATCCAGAAACGGTAGGGAGATGTCGGAGATAGTCCAAGTATATTTAGGAGCAGGATGGAAATTAGTGGTGAAATGTACGAAGTCAGTGAGTTCTGCATGGGTACAAGAGGTAGCACCAATGCAGTCGTCGATGTAGCGGAGGTAGAGTTCGGGGATGGGGCCGGTGTATGTCCTGAACAGGGATTGTCCGACGTACCCGACAAAGAGGCAGGTGTAGCTAGGGCCCATGCGAGTGCCCATAGCTACGCCTCTGGTTTGGAGGAAGTGGGAGGAGTCAAAGGAGAAGTTGTTAAGGGTAAGAACCAGCTCTGCTAGGCGGAGGAGGGTGTTGGTCGATGGGGATTGGCTGGTTCTACGGTCAAGGAAGAAACGGAGGGCTTCGAGACCATCCTTGTGGGGAATGGAAGTGTAGAGTGACTGGACATCCATGGTAAAGATGAGGGAGTGGGGGCCTGGGAACCGGAAGTTATCGAGGAGACGGAGAGCGTGTGAGGTGTCTTGGACATAGGTGGGGAGGGATTTGACCAGGGGGGATAGGATGGAGTCGAGGTAGTGGAAATAAGTTCGGTGGGACATGAGCAGGCAGAGACAATGGGTCTGCCGGGACAGTTCTGTTTATGGATTTTGGGTAGGAGGTAGAATCGGGCCGTGTGGGGCTGGGGAAGAGGAGGGGGTCCGCTGGAGACGGGAGAAGGGGTCATCACTGGGTGGTGAGGACTCCTTCCCATGGAAAAAGGCTCGGAAGCGGAGGCGACGGAAGTAGAGCTCCACATCGTGGAGGACGCGGAACTCGTTGATGTGGGGGTGGAGGGGAACAAAGGTGAGGCCCCTGCTGAGGACAGACCATTCCGTGTCTGAAAGGGGGAGGTCAGGGGGGATGGTGAACACTCGGCAAGTGTGGGGGTTGGGGTCGGATGGAGGGAGGGGAGCAGGCGGAGGTGGAGGCGATGTATGGTGGGGGGGTGGTAGGTTAACAGAGTAGAGTGGGGCATGAGGACCTATGTATGGGTGGGGAGTAGCTAGGGTCGCCTGGCTAGAGGGGGAAGGGGGAGACCCTGTGAAACCCCTGCTGTGGTTCCCTGTAGGAGGGGGTGGTCAATCGGACTCAGCGGTGTCAGACCACACGCTGTGGGACTCTGCCTCGTGAGGACTGTGGGCCCAGCGCTGAGTCTGTCAGCCAGGCATGGCTGGGCCCGCTGCTGGGTGGTAGAGCAGCGAGGGTTAATACAGTCGCTGGTGGAGGCCCGGGGGAACTGGAGCCTGGGTAAGTGGCGGTCGGCCCGGTCAGCGGATGGCTGGGGCGGAAGCGAGGGTCGGCGTTAGTGGCGGTTGTAGGCTTGTGGAAGTCGCAGCAGCGCCGAGGTCTGGAAAGTCATCAGCATCGGCCCCGGGGAGGCGGTGGAGGCCGGCGGCAGCGGCGGTGGTAGCCTCAGGTAGGCCTTGGAAGTCGGTGGTGGAAAGGTCAGGGAAGACGGCGGCAGCGGCCCAGGGAGGCGGTGGAGACCGGCGGTGGAGACCGGCGGTGGAGACCGGCGGTTGTAGCCACAGGTAGGCCTTGGAAGTCGGCGGTAACGGCCCCGGGGAGGCGGTAGACATTTCGTAGACGGCAACGGCAGCTTCGGTGGTCCGGGCCTGGTATCGGCCGGGGAGGCAGTGAGGATCGGTGCTGCTCCTCGTGGCAGCAATGGCGTCGCGGGACTCGGCCTCGCGGTGTGTGGGCAGGCGGTGAGGACCAGCAGTGGAGCCCCGGGTCTGCGGGCGGTCGAGTCGCTGCCGAGGAGTGTCGGTGGAGGAAGTGGTCTGGAGGCGAGCGAGTTTGCGAGTCTTGGTGGAGTCCAGGTAGGCAAGGAAGCGTGTGTTGAGAGCGTGGATCCGGCTTAGGATAAAGTATAGTTGGGGCCCGTTGCTGGTGTGGGTGAGTGAGGCCCGGAGCTGTGGGAAAGTCAGAGCTCTTTGAATGATACACCCCATGGTGTGGGATATACCAAAGCTCTCCATCACTTCGATTCAGCTGGTCTTCTGGCACCCGTTCGGCATTAATCATCTCTGTGAGGAAAGATGTATATTCATCATGAAATTTTGTATTCTTGCCAAACTTGCGTTTCAGATTCTGAATGCGTTGATCTGCAATGCAACGGTTATTCGGCGAACTAACACTTTCTTGTTTGAAAGGCAAGTCTAAGCAATAGTGTCCTTCTATCATCCTTACTGAGTAATTCATAATTTCCAAAAACGGTACTTCTTCTCTGGACATTTCTTCTGACTCCTTGCTGGCTCTTTCATTGAAATCATGATTGTATTTCTTGCTCAACAACTCTAGATTTACAATAGATATTTGATTGTCGGCAGCAGCAGTGGTTATTCTTTTTCCTGCCTTTGTTGTTCCTTCTCAAGGAGCCATGGATAACCCATCCGAGTAGGGTTCTCACAGCAAACGGTCCATCCCCTTGACTGGTAACAACCTTTCTAGGTTCTAATGCCTTTGAAGTATTCGTTCCGATAGGTAGGTCGATATCAGAATTTATTTTAGGTATCTTGACATCCTTCAAGTAAGGCCATTTTTTCAGGTTTTCTTGCTTAGGTACATTTGGATGAGAAATGGGCATTGTCTCATGTGTAAACACGTCAGATATTTGTATAAAATTGTCTTCCTCCAGACTAGATATTTCCATACTTGTGATATGATAACTATCATAGCATTTCTGACCATTCATGGTGTTCAAGAGAAGCTTGAATGGCGGGACTGTCATATGTTGAAAGACTGGAGCGACTAGGCTTGTATACACTGGAATTTAGAAGGATGAGAGGGGATCTTATCGAAACGTATAAGATTATTAAGGGGTTGGACACGTTAAAGGCAGGAAACATGTTCCCAATGTTGGGGGAGTCCAGAACAAGGGGCCACATTTTAAGAATAAGGGGCGGGCCATTTAGAACGGAGACGAGGAAAAACCTTTTCATTCAGAGAGTTGTGAATCTGTGGAATTTCTGCCTCAGAAGGCAGTGGAGGCCAATTCTCTGAATGCATTCAAGAAAGAGCTAGATAGAGCTCTTAAGGATAGCAGAGTCAGGGGGTATGGGGAGAAGGCAGGAACGGGGTACTGATTGAGAATGATCAGCCATGATCACATTGAATGGCGGTGCTGGCTCGTAGGGCCAAATGGCCTACTCCTGCACCTATTGTCTATTGTCTAGGCTTAATCTTTTCTCCTGTGATGGCCAGCCTTCCCATCAAGCTTTCTGTGCACAAGGTAGCTGGACTTCCACTGTCCAAAAATGCGTATGTTTGCAACACCTTATTTCCCTCGCTGCTCCTCACCTGTACTGGCCCATCGCTGCTCCTCACCTGTACTGGCCCCTCGCTGCTCCTCACCTGTACTGGCCCCTCGCTGCTCCTCACCTGTACTGGCCCCTCGCTGCTCCTCACCTGTACTGGCCCCTCGCTGCTCCTCACCTGTACTGTCCCCTCGCTGCTCCTCACCTGTACTGTCCCCTCGCTGCTCCTCACCTGTACTGGCCCCTCGCTGCTCCTCACCTGTACTGTCCCCTCGCTGCCCCATACCTGTACTGGCCCCTCGCTGCTCCTCACCTGTACTGGCCCCTCGCTGCTCCTCACCTGTACTGGCCCCTCGCTGCTCCTCACCTGTACTGGCCCCTCGCTGCCCCATGCCTGTACTGTCCCCTCGCTGCTCCTCACCTGTACTGGCCCCTCGCTGCCCCATACCTGTACTGTCCCCTCGCTGCTCCTCACCTGTACTGGCCCCTTGCTGCTCCTCACCTGTACTGGCCCCTCGCTGCCCCTCACCTGTACTGGCCCCTCGCTGCCCCATACCTGTACTGTTCCCTCGCTGCCCATCACCTGTACTGGCCCCTCGCTGCTCCTCACCTGTACTGGCCCCTCGCTGCTCCTCACCTGTACTGGCCCCTCACTGCTCCTCACCTGTACTAGTCCCCTCGCTGCCTGTATTGTCCCCTTGCTACTCCTTACCTGTACTGGTCCCCTCGCTACTCCTTACCTGCACTGGTAAGATGGAGAAAATACAGGTTTCTACCCGGCCCCAATATGCGCATTTAACTGAGGTGAGGCAACAACATCACTCGTAGCTGGCTTCTTTTGCTCCATTTGCTGCGGCTTCTCGTCCGTATTCCTCTGTTCAATGTGAAGTAATTCAGGATGATCTTTGCACATTGTACAAGTTATCCTACTCCTGCAGTCTTTAACCATGTGTCCTTTCTTCAAACATCCATAACAGATCCCTTTCTCCTTCAAGAAGTTAATTTTTTCTTTATATTCCTTCTTCTTGAATTTTCGACACCATCTTATAGTGTGACCAACTTCATTATATGAAAAACAAAACCCTTGTGGCTTAATGGTAGATGCATCTCTTTTCATTCCGTCTTTCGTTTCTACAGGTATTACGGTGGCAGCAAAACTGCTTTCCTTAGATCCTGATCTTCCCTTTGTTTTAGTAAAGGTAGAGACTTTGACAGTTGTTGGTTTAGGATCTTGAATATTGCCATGACATAGGCTTGACATCAACCGTACTTCTCTTTCCATGAAATTCACCAGGTCAGGAAGCATGGTCTCTCTATCGTCAACCTCCTGTATCAGGCCTGCTTTATCTCTCCACTTGTCTCTCAGCCTATGTAAGGGCTCACATTACGAATGCAGCAATGTGGGTTTTATTGCAGGAGTGTAAAAGGGGTGTGAAAGCTCCAGCTCGATTATGTTGCCAGGACATCCAGTTGTCAGCATGGAAGCGCAGTTTATGGCTAAGTGTATCCTTTGATATGGGCAACTGCCTTTAAGGCTTTGATGGTTAACCATCCTTTGACGGTTAAGGGGAACATTTGGCCATATAGACTGCTCTTTGGTCCTGGGAATACCGAGGACATGTAGGGCACACAGGACACGGAGGACATGGGGGTCCTAAAGGGTTCATAAAGATTTATAGGACATTGTCAAAACTTGCCATATAATGTAGCAACGGAAATGTACTGGCACATGTATTATGGGTATAAAATGTGTGTAATTGTTAGCATTCGGAGAGAGAGACTACACTAGCTTCCTAAGCATTTATAAATGCTCCAGTTTCTAAACTCTCTCCCACCTGGGTGAGTACAATAAAGAGGTTAAACGAATTCCGTTGTCTGCCTGTTTTTTCTAATAGGTCACGAACTACAACATTTGGCGTAGTCGGCAGGATCTCTTTGGCACCGTCAACCACGAACGACTAAGAGGCAGCGGTGACTGAAACACGTCCGAAGGGGACAGAGTGCACTTCTCGACCGTTGTTCGAGACCCCGGACGTTGACGTCTTTCAGACACTGAAGTCCCTCGTTTGGGCTTGATTTCGTGTTCAACTGAGATTCACAGACGAACCGATAAGGAAAAGGACAAGGAAAAGGATAAGGATAAGGATAAGGATAAGGATAAGGATAAGGATAAGGATAAGGATAAGGATAAGGATAAGGATAAGGATAAGGATAAGGACAAGGATAAGGTTCCGGATTTGGAAGGTAAGGGGCAGTCACTCTTGCTGTCATTGTCTTGGTCTGGATGAAATTGATCGTTTGGTAATATTTATTGGTAGTATTTATTGGTAACATAATTTCAGATAATTGGCAATCAGACATATGGGACAGTCTTTGGATAAGAGTGATGGCGGTGCCCCTGGTACAACACATGTGTTATTTATTTATTTATTTATTTGCTTTGTTAATGAAAAGATTGGGAAACGAGGCCTGGCCGGTGGGAGGTAAATGGAATGTAGAGACTATCAAAGAGGATTAAAGAATGGAGAGGGGGTGCAGAAGAGCCATCAGAAGCATCGAGGGAGCGAAGTTGGAGGGAAAATCCAAGTAGTAGAGGGATATCAGTGTGTGATAGATTGGGAATACTGAAAACATGCAATATTTTGCAAGCGGAATGTAAGGTGTATGATCTAAGACTTGACTGTGCTACCCGAGCTCAAGGTGAATGTAAAACCGGTACCAAAGGGGTATATCCCGCGCAACAACAACAAAAGTCAGAATCCGAACCACTGGAGTCTATAGCGGCTTTATTAGGTAATCAGGAGTCCGAGGGTAACGAGGAACCCTGGACGTGTCCGATCCCCACAGCCCCACAGGCAGAGCCACCGGCTGCAGTGGTGCCAGTCCCGGTTCTACCCTCCCCGCCAGGATACTCAGGACAACCCCCCCCATTATGAGACAGCATCAGGGATTATGGATAGGTCCCAGACAAAGGGTTAAGTTGCGCCACGAACAAGAATCCGCACAATCGGCGCTAGAGATTGAGGATGCTGCCTACCCTCGCCTTTTTCAGTACACCTCATTCTGCCCAGCAGGCTGAATTATTTGCCCTCACGCAGGCCTGCCACCTTTGCGTTGACCAACGTGCTAATATTTATACCGACTCACGATATGCTTTTGGGGTTGCACATGATTTTGGTACCCTGTGGCAGCACAGGAGCTTTTTGACTGCAGCAGGCACTCCTATTAAAAATGCCCTGTTTGTCCGAAATCTACTAGCGGGTTTAACACTCCCGAAAACCTTGGCTGTCATTAAATGTAATTCGCATACATCTGCCAAGGATCCAATTTCTTTCAGGAATGCATTGGCTGACACATTGGCACGCACAGTGGCCCTGACCCCTACCATTTTAGTTTCTTCAGGTGAACAACAGCAGTTTTCTGCAACTACCACTATGCCCAGTGTTTCGGAATTCTGCCAGCTTCAGGGGGACGCCCCCGAGGCTGAGAGACACCAGTGGAGCCAGGATAGGTGTTCCCCTCGCGAATCTGACTCGCTTTGGGTTACTGCCTCTGGCAAAGTTTGTGTCCCTAACGGGCTTTTACCTGTTTTGTTGCATTATGTGCACTCTCTTAACTATGCTGGTAAGAGGGGAATGTTGGATGTAATAAATGCTACATGGTATCACCCCAAAATACATTGGGGTTTACAAATTGATTTTATTGAATTGCCACGTGTACATAGAGATAAGTATTGTTTAGTTATTGTTGATGTGTTTAGCCGATGGATTGAAATGGTACCAACGACTAATAATACAGCTACCACCACGGCAGCTGTTTTATTAAGGGAAATAGTACCACGGTTTGGATTACCATGTACATTAAGCTCGGACAATGGACCCCATTTCACAGCTAAAGTTAATGAGGAAATGTGCAAACAGTTGAATATCCGCCAGCAGTTCCACTGCGTACACCATCCACAGGCTGCAGGGAGAGTGGAATGTGCAAATGGCACACTAGAAATAAATTGGCCAAACTCCAAGAGGAGACTAAATTAAATTGGGTCCAAGTCCTGCCGATGGCATTATTCTCTATGCGTATAACCCCCCACTCTACTACAGGTTTAACCCCAGCTGAGGTATTATACGGGAAACCACTCAGAACCCCTTGGTGGGCAGAGGAAAAGGGGTGCATCAATCTCCATGAACTGTACGACCTGGATGAGCGTTTAATTGAATATATGAAATTAGTAACCCAATCTTTATCAGCCTAGCATTCTCAGGTCCGAGACGCCCAGAAACCACGGGACAACATGAGGCTAAGATGGGATTGTGGATTATATTGACCCTCGGTAGTCAGATAGAAGGACGAACCTCGGATCTCCGTCGAACCAATCGTTTCCTCTCTTTATGTCAGACATATGCTTCCCAGGTGGAACGGTCTGCCTGTTGGGTGTGTGCCCCAGGTTCCAACACATGGTAAAAGCATGATGTCTCCCTACCCGGTCCCCTTCACTCCGAGTGAAGTCAGGTCTGCCCGGGTTCTTTTTGAATCACTCACAGAGCCCTGGCCCCAATAATTGGTGTACGGATTATGACAACCAATCAGATGACTGTGGATTTCAATGTTTTAATGGGTGGTCCTTGAGACCCTATCTTAATCAAACACAGGAGAATTGGCCCCAGATACAAGTTAATTCTCCTCATGACTCTCCAGAAACACCAATAAATACAACTTGTTTCTGTAGAATGGGATCTAGACTGTGAGATGCAAATGTGAGTGCTCACAATCACGATGCTCAAGACAATCTAGAGAAACAAGTATATTTTATTTGCAAGTCTGCAGAGTTGGGTGCCTCCCCTATCGAGACACACCGAGGTCGGGAAAATCCCTTCTTTTTATTCACTTCACTTTACAATTGTCACACCTTAAATTCCTCCCCTCTGGACTCCTTCCAATCGGAGCACTGAGGTGCACAATCTAACGACACCTCCCCTGTTGCCTCCCACATCATACATCGCATGTGCATTTAAATGAGGCATCTTGTCATGCTGGGCGTTTTTGTAATATTCATTTATCTTATTAGGCAGGCGCAGTACAGAGTAGTTCATGCCCTTTCTCCTTGTTCTCTGGTTATCTTGCCCTCTCCCCTAGTTCTCTGGTTATCTTGCCCTCTCCCCTAGTTCTCTGGTTATCTTCTAACACTTGTCCTTGGAATGTCACCATTTGTTCTTGCGGTTCTTGTCTAGCCGAGCACGGTCGCGTGTTGATAATGAGAGCTCATTATCCCCCTTCCTCAACTATTTCTCAGGGTCCTTAGTCTAAATCAATGATCCCTTTTTACCCCTCTCTCACAATCCACCCTTTTTCTTATGCCACGCTACTTTGAGTTATACTATTTCCTCCTTTTCTAGTGCTAGCAGCAGAGTCTTTGCCTCTCTATATTCCTCCTGCTGGTCATGCTGTGCTCTAAAGGCCATCATGGCGATGTCGTTCTTTGTCAGAGCTGCCTCTATCAATCGCTGAGACAACCCCCGTATGCAGGGAATGATGCAACATCTGAATAGACACAGCAACCCCTTCACAACTACCACTGATGTTAGGGCTGATGTAAAGATGTGCTTCCATTTCCCAAACCAGGAGTCTAGAAACCCAGTCCAGGAGGTGTCTACTCCAGAGTTCTCGGCCAATTCGATAGACAGGGAGGTGAGACTCGCTAGGGCCCTTGACACGGACCCATCGGGAGCAGTGTTGTTGGGGATGTAGGTGCAACATTGTTCCCCAAACATCACACACACACCCCCTTTCTCAGCCAGTAGCATGTCCAAGGCCATGGGATTTTGCCAGGCCATTAGGCTGGTAGCTGTCAGTTGTTCCGCTAATCCTTCAACCGCATCTCGAGTGTAATTTATAAAGCGTTGTTGATTGTAGTATAGGTAGTTGATCCAGTCCACATTTTTATTAATTGTGGACCACCAGAAGAGTATGGACTCAAAGCCAGCAGCTATCTGGTTTTTGGCTTTGAATTCATCGGGTACCCCTCTTGGCACCCCTATTGCATCTATATAGATGTGTGTGTCGAATGATCCTCTCACCTCTCTCCTTTGTCATCGGCCTCCTTCATTGAGTTCGACCGCATGCTCTACTGCTATGGTGAAGGGCATCATTAATTGTGTAAGGGTACAGGTTCCTGTCCATGACCCTGGTAGGCGGGGCCACAGGGTATCCTCTCCACACCACCACCAGACATCGGCTCTACTGACTATCTGCTTTCTCAGCCAGGAGCTACTGAACAGTGACCCCTGTTCCTCAGCTGTTATGTTATACGTCTGATTGCAGTTTAGCACCTCCCCTATTTCCTGTCCATCTGGGTTATATCTTGTATAGCACTCAAATCCCTCCTCCCTGAGGGGAATGGTGAATGGGGGAGGTCGAGGGTCTTTCCTTTGGCCCTTCGTGTTGTTGTTGCTAGCCGGGAATAGGTAATGGTATCTCTGGGAGGTCTCATTCTTTGGTAGTATGGGATTCGTGAATAGTTGTAGTATACATGACATAGCCCCAGGTGTCCTATTCCAATTCAGGGGAAATGGTACTGGGACCAGCTGAGGCTTAGCTCCGGCGCAGGCGTAGCAATTGGTTTGTTACATACTTCTAGCCGTTTACATCATCCAGGTAAGCCAGGTGTTGGTTCCCTTTCCCCTGTTGGTATTCCCTCCCCATACAATTGCATTAATTCTATTTCTCCTGTTACTATCATTATCTTCAAATCCTTAGGCTCATATTCCGTGGTGACATTGCTGACTACAGGTGGTGCTGGGGTTGCCCAGAGATCCCTACTCTGACTGTCATCTATCTGGAACATTTCCCCCTTATCCTCATATTTTACCATATATCCGTCCCGTTCTACCTCTATTTCAAACCTCAGGCATGCGTCCTTCCCAGTTTTATCTGCACATATCCAATACCTACCACTTTCCTTCATTCGAACCCTCTGTATGCTTACATATATATACACGTCCTGGCAATCCCTCATTTGGGTTTTGATATACTCTCCACCTATCAGTTTGATAGGTGGGCTTATGCCACCCTTCTCTGGATGAAGTGAATACCTCGCGCCAATTTTTACAGTTTGCGGCCCGGTGGTATGAACGTCGACTTCTCCAACTTCAGATAGCTCCTCTGTCCCTCCCTTCCCCTCCTCCTTCCCAGATCTCCCTCTATCTTCCTGTCTCCACCTATATCCTTCCTTTGTCCCACCCCCGACATCAGTCTGAAGAAGGGTCTCGACCCGAAACGTCATCCATTCCTTCTCTCCCGAGATGCTGCCTGACCTGCTGAGTTACTCCAGCATTTTGTGAATAAATCGATTTGGTCAATGTGGGTTGTTTTAAATGTGCTATACAAATAAAATTGACTTGGCTTGACTAGGAAAATAGGGCCAGATTTAGCCCAAGATCGAATTAATGCTTCAGGATGGGATTGGTTTGGTTTAGGATAATTTGTGGGGGCCGATTCTCCATTATGACAGTATCATTGTGTTAATTGTTGTGATTCTGTTAATCTGTTATTGCTTCGGCCCATGGATATGCCAAATATTTGTCAATCGGCCACTTTAAAAGACTGTGATTATAGCATTATAGCGGCACGGTGGCGCAGCGGTAGAGTTGCTGCTTTACAGCGAATGCAGCGCCGGAGACTCAGGTTCGATCCTGACTACGGGTGCTGCACTGTAAGGAGTTTGTACGTTCTCCCCGTGACCAGCGTGGGTTTTCTCCGAGATCTTCGGTTTCCTCCCACACCCCAAAGACGTACAGGTATGTAGGTTAATTGGCTGGGTAAATGTAAAAATTGTCCCTAGTGGGTGTAGGATAGTGTTAATGTACGGGGATCGCTGGGCGGCACGGACTTGGAGGGCCGAAAAGGCCTGTTTCCGGCTGTATATATATGATATGATATGATAATCAAAGAGGGGAATGTAAGGGCTCACATTACGAATGCAGCAATGTGGGTTTTATTGCAGGAGTGTAAAAGGGGTGTGAAAGCTCCAGCTCGATTATGTTGCCAGGACATCCAGTTGTCAGCATGGAAGCACAGTTTATGGCTAAGTGTATCCTTTGATATGGGCAACTGGCTTTAAGGCTTTGATGGTTAACCATCCTTTGATGGTTAAGGGGAACATTTGGCCATTCCCATTGGTCCTGGGAATACCGAGGACATGTAGGTCACACAGGACACGGAGGTCATGGGGGTCCAAAAGGGCACATAAAGATTTATAGGACATTGTCAAAACTTGCCATATAAGATAGCAACGGAAATGTACTGGCACATGTATTACGGGTATAAAATGTGTGTAATTGTTAGCATTCGGAGAGAGAGACTACACTGGCTTCCTGAGCGTTACTAAACGCTTCAGTTTCCAGACTCTCTCCCACCTGGGTGAGTAGAATAAAGAGGTTAAACGAATTCAGTTGTCTGCCTGTTTTTTCTAATAGGCCACAGACTACAACACCTATAGGGCAGTTTTGGAATGATGGCCTTCATATTACTAACGGCATTAATTTCTTCCATGTGGATGCTATTTCTCATCAAGATACAACAACCACTAAGAAATATCGCGAACTCATGCAAAGCCTTCACATCTTCCGCCTTGATAACTGACCAAGCGAAGGCCTTCTTCATGTGTGCATTAGCAATCTTCTGTTTGTTACCAAAATGTTCTTCAAGCAACTCTCTTGCCGTTTGATAGCCCTCATCCACAGGCAAATGTCGACAACTTTTAACAAGCTGGTTTGAATATCCGCTTGTGTATTGCGGTATTGTGTATCTTTTTAAAAAGGGAGGGAGAGAGAAAGCGGGGAATTACAGACCAGTTAGTCTAATATCGGTAGTGGGGAAAATGCTAGAGTCAGTTATTAAAGATGTGATAGCAGCACATTTGGAAAGTGGTGAAATCATCGGACAAAGTCAGCATGGATTTATGAAAGGCAAATCATGCCTGACGAATCTTATAGAGTGTAACTAGTAGAGTGGATAAGGGAGAACCAGTCGATGTGTTATATCTGGACTTTCAGAAGGCCTTCGACAAGGTCCCACATAGGAGATTGGGGTACAAACTTAAAGCACACGGTATTGGGGGTTCAGTGTTGAGGTGGATAGAGAATTGGTTGGCGGACAGGAAGCAAAGAGTAGGAATAAACGGGTCCTTTTCGGAATGGCAGGCAGTGACTAGTGGGGTACCGCAAGGCTCAGTGCTGGGACCCCAGTTATTTACAATATATATTAATGATTTGGACGAGGGAATTGAATGCAACATCTCTAAGTTTGCGGATGACACGAAGCTGGGTGGCAGTGTTAGCTGCGAGAGGATGCTAGGAGGCTGCAGAGTGACTTGGATAGATTAGGCGAGTGGGCAAATGCATGGCAGATACAATATAATGTGGATAAATGTGAGGTTATCCACTTTGGCAGCAAGAACAGGAAAGCAGAGTATTACCTGAATGGTGACCAATTAGGAAAAAGGGAGATGCAACGTGACCTGGGTGTCATGGTGCACCAGTCATTGAAAGCAAGCGTGCAGGTGCAGCAGGCAGTGAAGAAAGTGAATGGTATGTTAGCATTCATAGCAAGAGGATTTGAGTATAGGAGCCGGGAGGTTCTGCTGCAGTTGTACAGGGCCTTGGTGAGACCGCACCTGGAGTATTGTGTACAGTTTTGGTCTCCTAATCTGAGGAAAGACATTCTTGCCTTAGAGGGAGTACAGAGAAGGTTCATCAGATTGATCCCTGGGATGGCAGGACATTCATATGAAGAAAGACTGGATAGACTAGGCTTATCCTCGCTGGAATTTAGAAGACTGAGGGGGGATCTTATTGAAACATATAAAATTCTTAAGGGGTTGGAGAGGCTGGATGCGGGAAGATTGTTCCCGATGTTGGGGAAGTCCAGAACCAGGGGTCACAGCTTAAGGATAAGGAGGAAGTCTTTTAGGACCGAGATGAGAAAACATTTCTTCACACAGAGAGTGGTGAGTCTGCGGAATTCTCTGCCACAGAAGGTAGTTGAGGCCAGTTCATTGGCTATATTTAAGAGGGAGTTAGATGTGGCCCTTGTGGCTAAAGGGATCAGGGGGTATGGAGAGAAGGCAGGTACAGGTTACTGAGCTGGATGATCAGCCATGATCATATTGAATGGCGGTGCAGGCTCGAATACTCATGGTACCCGGTCAATGAAGTCTTCAATCTACTAATGATCCAGGTGTAGACCGTGTCAATTTGCCTTTGACCGGCAGTTTCTTTGTTCCAGGATTTCAGCTCTAATCCCTGGCAGATTCAGCTTCCTCTTCAGTTCCACTGTTGTGTTTGATTTTACCTGTAGAACAGTCTTTTTAGATTCTTCTGTTAGAATAGATTTTTCACTTGGATTCCATTCGGAAAACAGTTTTTTACTTAGATGTAATGGCAGTTTCTATACCTTCTCAAAGTCCAACTTCGATAGACATTACTGCTCGACGATGGAATGGAGGTATAGCTTACACACACAGCACTCTGAGATGACAAAAACGAATCTTCCAAACACTGTTTCTTGATTAATTGATCGTTATTAAAGTAGCACAAAGCAAAAGAGTAATTCATAACTTTTCGTTCTTATCAACTGTTTCTTCTTCAAACAATACAGTCGAGATCGTGTAGTCGTCACCGTGTGGTCGTGGTCGTTGTTGTGGCTGGCGTGAGTGTGGTAAAAAACTGTATTCTCTCCATCCTCCGAGACTAAAATGACACTCCCCATTACGTATCAAATCACACACACAAACATGCAAAACAGACAGAAACTAGAAATATTAAACATAGCCATAATACAATGAGAGTAATTAATTTAAGCGTAAATGGCTCCTACAGATGCAGTTGAACAAAGTGGACTATGAAGGCATGAGAGAGGAGCTGGCCAAGGTTGACTGGAAAGGGATCCTAGCAGGAATGACGGTGGAACAGCAATGGCAGGAATTTCTAGGCATAATCCGGAAGACGCAGGATCATTTCATTCCAAAGCAGAAGAAAGATTCTAAGGGGAGTAGGAGACAACCATGGCTGACAAGGGAAGTTAGGGATGGAATAAAACTAAAAGAAAAGATGTATAACACAGCAAAGAGCAGCAGGAAGACAGAGAATTGGGAAACTTTCAAAGGACAACAGAAGGTAACAAAACGGGCAATACGGGCTGAAAAGATGAAGTACGAGGGGAAGCTGGCCAAGAATATAAAGAAGGACAGTAAAGCTTCTTCAGATTTGTTAAGAGACAAAGATTAGCAAAGACAAATGTGGGTTGCTAGAAGGCAGACACGGGTGAAATTATTGTAGATAACAAGGAAATGGCAGAAGAGTTGAACAAGTACTTTGGATCTGTCTTCACAAAGGAAGACACAAACAATCTCCCAGATGTACTAGAAGACAGAGGATCTAGGGGGTAGAGGAACTGAAAGAAATTAGAATTAGGTGAGAAATAGTATTGGGTAGACTGATGGGACTGAAGGTTAATAAATCCCCTGGGCCTGATGGTCTGCATCCCAGGGTACTCAGGGAGGTGGCTCTAGAAATAGTGGATGCATTGGTGATCATTTTCCAATGTTCAATAGATTCAGGATCAGTTCCCATGGATTAGAGGATAGCTAATGTTATCCAAGAAAAGAGTGAGAGAGAAAACGGGGAATTACAGACCAGTTAGTCTGACTTGGGTGGTGGGAAAGATGCTGGAGTCAATTATTAAAGAGGTAATAACGGTGCATTTGGATAGCAGTAAAAGGATAAGTCCAAGTCAGTATAGATTTATGAAAGGGAAATCATGCTTGACTAATCTTCTGGATTTTTTGAGGATGTGACAAGTAAAATGGATGAAGGGGAGCCATGGATGTAGTGTATCCAGACTTTCAGAAAATCTTTGACAAGGTCCCACACGTGAGATTGGTGAGCAAAGTTAGAGCACATGGTATTGGGGGTAGAGTGTTAACATGGATAAAGAATTGGTTGGCAGACAAGAAGCAAAGAGTAGGAGTAAACGGGTCCTTTTCAGAATGGCAGGCAGTGGCGAGTGGAGTGCCGCTAGGCTCGGTGTTAGGGCCGTAACTACTCACCATACACATTAATGATTTGGATCAAGGAATTAGAAGCAACACTAGCAAGTTTGCAGATGACGCAAAGCTGGGTGGCAGTGTGAACTGTGAAGAGGATGTTAGGAGGTTGCAGAGTGACCTGGACAGGTTGAGTGAGTGGGCAGATGCGTGGCAGATGCAGTATAATATAGATAAATGTGAGGTTATCCACTTTGGCAGCAAAAACAAGGAGGCAGATTATTATCTCAATGGTGTCAGGTTAGGTAAGGGGGAAGTGCAGCGAGATCTGGGTGTCCTTGTACACCAGTCATTGAAAGTTGGCGTGCAGGTACAGCAGGCATTGAAGAAAGCTAATGGTATGTTGGCCTTCATAACGAGAGGATTTCAGTATAGGAGTAAAGAGGTTCTTCTACAGTTGTTTAGACAATAGACAATAGACAATAGGTGCAGGAGTAGGCCATTCAGCCCTTCGAGCCAGCACCGCCATTCAATGCGATCATGGCTGATCACTCTCAATCAGTACCCCGTTCCTGCCTTCTCCCCATACCCCCTCACTCCGCTATCCTTAAGAGCTCTATCCAGCTCTCTCTTGAAAGCATCCAACGAACTGGCCTCCACTGCCTTCTGAGGCAGAGAATTCCACACCTTCACCACTCTCTGACTGAAAATGTTCTTCCTCATCTCCGTTCGCAATCAGCAGCAATCAGCAGCAAGTAGCAACAAACAGCAGCAAGTAGCCAGCAGCAAGTAGCAGCAATCAGCAGCAAGTAGCAGCAAGCAGTGTTGCTTGGGAAGTATTGTGTGGGGATTGTGTGGGGATAGTAAGGAGTAAGACCTGTGTGATCTCCCGGACAAATTTCGATCGCCTAGCTTGGGGTCGGAGAGGAATTTGCCGGATTTTTTTTCCCCAAATTGGTCTGGGTTTTTTATCCGGTTTTTCGCCTCTCCCAGGAGATTACTCAGTTCTTTTGGATGGGCGGTTGGAGCAGTTGGAGCAGCGGCCGGGCAGTAGGTTTAGTAACCGAGCACGGGGCTTTGTTTGGGGAGTATGAGTGCCAGGGCAGTTTATTGTTCTGGGTGTCGGATGTGGGGAATCTGGGAGTCTGATAGTCTTCCAGACATCCACATCTGCGCCAGGTGCGACGAGATGGGGCTCCTAAGGGACCGTATTAGGAACCTGGAGCGGCAGATTGATGACCTCCGTCTGATCAGGGAGAGTGAGGAGGTTATAGATAGGAGTTACAGAGAGGTGGTCACTCCTAGACCACGGGAGGTAGACAAGTGGGTCACTGTTAGGGGGGGCAAGGAGCAGAGGCAGGGACTAGGGAGTACCCCGGTGGCTGTACCCCTTGGAAATAAGTACTCCTGTTTAAGTACTGTTGGGTGGGACAGCCTACCTGGGGGCAGCGACGGTGCCCGGGCCTCTGGCAAGGAGTCCGGCCCTGTTGCTCAGAAGGGTAGGGAAAGGAAGAGAGCGATAGTAATAGGGGACTCTATATTGAGGGGGTCAGATAGGCATTTCTGTGGACGCAGTCGGGAGACCCGGATGGTGGTTTGCCTCCCTGGTGCCGGTGTCCGGGATGTGTCTGAGCGTGTCCAGGATATCCTGAAAGGGGAGGGAGAGGAGCCAGAGGTCGTGGTACATATAGGTACCAACAATATAGGTAGGATAAGGGAAGAGGTCCTGAAAGGAGAATTTAGGGGGCTAGGAAGAGAGTTAAAAAAAAGGACTTCCAAAGCAATAATCTCAGGCTTACTGCCTGTGCCACGCGATAGTGAGAATAGGAATGGAGTGAGGTGGAGGATAAATACGTGGCTGAGGAACTGGTGCAGGGAGCAGGGTTTCAAGTTTCTGGATCATTGAGACCTCTTCTGGGGAAGTATGACCTGTACAAAAAGGACGGGTTGCATCTGAACCTGAGGGGAACCAATATCCTGGCGGGGAGATTTGCTAAAATAATTGCGGAGACTTTAAACTAGTACGGTTGGGGGGAGGGACTCAAACACAGATAGCTAACAGGCAGTGTGTGAGGCAGGAGGCAGAAAAGGGAAACACTCAGACCCAATATGTAGGAGAGAAAGAAGGGAAAAGAAATAAACTGAGAATAAGAAATGATGGGTCCCTTAAATGTGTATATTTTAATGCTAGGAGCATTGTAAGAAAGGTGGATGAGCTTAGAGCCTGGATTGACATCTATAGACAATAGACAATAGACAATAGGTGCAGGAGTAGGCCATTCAGCCCTTCGAGCCAGCACCGCCATTCAATGCGATCATGGCTGATCACTATCAATCAGTACCCCGTTCCTGCCTTCTCCCCATACCCCCTCACTCCGCTATCCTTAAGAGCTCTATCCAGCTCTCTCTTGAAAGCATCCAACGAACTGGCCTCCACTGCCTTCTGAGGCAGAGAATTCCACACCTTCACCACCCTCTGACTGAAAAAGTTCTTCCTCATCTCCGTTCTAAATGGCCTACCCCTTATTCTCAAACTGTGGCCCCTTGTTCTGGACTCCCCCAACATTGGGAACATGTTATCTGCCTCTAATGTGTCCAATCCCCTAATTATCTTATATGTTTCAATAAGATCCCCCCTCATCCTTCTAAATTCCAGTGTATACAAGCCCAATCGCTCCAGCCTTTCAACATACGACAGTCCCGCCATTCCGGGAATTAATCTAGTGAACCTACGCTGCACGCCCTCCATAGCAAGAATATCCTTCCTCAAATTTGGAGACCAAAACTGCACACAGTACTCCAGGTGCGGTCTCACCAGGGCCCGGTACAACTGTAGAAGGACCTCTTTGCTCCTATACTCAACTCCTCTTGTTACGAAGGCCAACATTCCATTGGCTTTCTTCACTGCCTGCTGAACCTGCATGCTTCCTTTCATTGACTGATGCACTAGGACACCCAGATCTCGTTGAACTCCCCCTCCTCCTAACTTGACACCATTCAGATAATAATCTGCCTTTCTATTCTTACTTCCAAAGTGAATAACCTCACACTTATCTACATTAAACTGCATCTGCCATGTATCCGCCCACTCACACAACCTGTCCAGGTCACCCTGCAGCCTTATTGCATCTTCCTCACAATTCACACTACCCCCCAACTTAGTATCATCTGCAAATTTGCTAATGGTACTTTTAATCCCTCCGTCTAAGTCATTAATGTATATCGTAAATAGCTGGGGTCCAAGCACCGAACCTTGTGGTACCCCACTGGTCACTACCTGCCATTCCGAAAGGGACCCATTTATCCCCACTCTTTGCTTTCTGTCTGTTAACCAATTTTCTATCCATGTCAGTACCCTACCCCCAATACCATGTGCCCTAATTTTGCCCACTAATCTCCTATGTGGGACCTTGTCGAAGGCTTTCTGAAAGTCGAGGTACACCACATCCACTGACTCTCCCTTGTCAATTTTCCTAGTTACATCCTCAAAAAATTCCAGTAGATTTGTCAAGCATGATTTCCCCTTCGTAAATCCATGCTGACTCGGAACGATCCCGTTACTGCTATCCAAATGCTCAGCAATTTCGTCTTTTATAATTGACTCCAGCATTTTCCCCACCACTGATGTCAGACTAACTGGTCTATAATTACCCGTTTTCTCTCTCCCTCCTTTCTTAAAAAGTGGGATAACATTTGCTATCCTCCAATCCACAGGAACTGATCCTGAATCTATAGAACATTGAAAAATGATCTCCAATGCTTCCACTATTTCTAGAGCCACCTCCTTAAGTACTCTGGGATGCAGACCATCAGGCCCTGGGGATTTATCAGCCTTCAGTCCCATCAGTCTACCCAAAACCATTTCCTGCCTAATGTGGATTTCCTTCAGTTCCTCCATCACCCTAGGTTCTCCAGCCCCTAGAACATTTGGGAGATTGTGTGTATCTTCCTCAGTGAAGACAGATCCAAAGTAACGGTTTAACTCGTCTGCCATTTCTTTGTTCCCCATAATAAATTCCCCTGCTTCTGTCTTCAAGGGACCCACATTTGCCTTGACTATTTTTTTCCTCTTCACGTACCTAAAAAAACTTTTGCTATCCTCCTTTATATTATTGGCTAGTTTACCCTCGTACCTCATCTTTTCTCCTCGTATTGCCTTTTTAGTTAACTTTTGTTGCTCTTTAAAAGAGTCCCAATCCTCTGTCTTCCCACTCTTCTTTGCTATGTTATACTTCCTCTCCTTAATTTTTATGCTGTCCCTGACTTCCCTTGTCAGCCACAGGTGTCTCTTACTCCCCTTAGAGTCTTTCCACCTCTTTGGAATAAATTGATCCTGCAACCTCTGCATTATTCCCAGGAATACCTGCCATTGCTGTTCTACCGTCTTCCCTGCTAGGGCCTCCTTCCAATCAATTTTGGCCAGCTCCCGCCTCATGCCTCTGTAATCCCCTTTGCTATACTGTAATACCGACACTTCCGATTTTCCCTTCTGCCTTTCCATTTGCAGAGTAAAACTTATCATGTTGTGATCACTGCCTCCTAATGGCTCTTTTACCTCTAGTCCCCTTATCAGATCAGGATCATTACACAACACTAAATCCAGAATTGCCTTCTCCCTGGTAGGCTCCAGTACAAGCTGTTCTAAGAATCCATCTCGAAGGCACTCTACAAACTCTCTTTCCTGGGGTCCATTTCCAACCTGATTTTCCCAGTCTACCTGCATGTTGAAATCTCCCATAACCACCGTAGCATTACATTTTTGACACGCCAATTTTATCTCCTGATTTAACTTGCACCCTAAGTCGAGGCTACTGTTTGGGGGCCTATAGATAACTCCCATTAGGGTCTTTTTACCCTTACAATTTCTCATCTAGAAGTATGATGTTGTGGCGATCAGTGAAACATGGTTGCAGGAGGGTTGCGATTGGCAATTAAATATTCCAGGATTTCATTGTTTCAGATGTGATAGAATCGGAGGGGCAAGAGGTGGGGGTGTTGCATTGCTTGTCAGGGAGGATATCACAGCAGTGCTTTGGCAGGACAGACTAGAAGGCTCGATTAGGGAGGCTGTTTGGGTGGAACTCAGAAATGAGAAAGGTTTAGCAACACTTATAGGGGTGTATTATAGACCGCCAAATAGGGAACGAGAATTGGAAGAGCAAATATGTAAGGAGATAGCAGATATTAGTAGTAAGCACAGAGTAGTGATTGTGGGTGATTTCAATTTTCCGTATATAGACTGGGAATCACATTCTGTTAAAGGGCTGGATGGTTTGGAGTTTGTAAAATGTGTGCAGGATAGTTTTTTGCAGCAATACGTAGAGGTGCCTACCAGAGAAGGGGCAGTGTTGGACCTCCTGTTAGGAAATGAGATGGGTCAGGTGACAGAGGTATGTGTTGAGGAGCACTTTGGGTCTAGTGATCACAATGCCATTAGTTTCAATGTCATTATGGAGAAGGTCAAATCTGGACCAAGGGTTGAGATTTTGGATTGGAGAAAGGCTAATTTTGAGGAGATGAGAAAGGATTTTAAAGGAGTGAAATGGAAATTTTTGTTTTATGAAAAGGATATAATAGAGAAATGGAGGATATTTAAAGGTGAAATTTTGAAAGTACAGAGTCTTTATGTCCCTGTTCGGTGGAAAGGAAAGAATAATAATTTGAAAGAGCCGTGGTTTTCCAGGGAAATTGGACACTTGGTTCGGAAAAAGAGGGAGATATACAATAAATATAAGCGGCAGGGAGTAAATGAGGTTCTTGAGGAATATAAAGAATGTAAAAGGAATCTTAAGAAGGAAATTAGAAAAGCGAAAAAAAGATATGAGGCTGCTTTGGCAAGTAATGTAAAAGTAAACCCCAAGGGGTTCTACAGATATGTCAATAGCAAAAGGATAGTGAGGGATAAAATTGGTCCATTAGAGAGTCAGAGTGGACAGCTATGTGATGAGCCGGAAGAAATGGGGGAGATATTAAACAATTTCTTTTCTTCGGTATTTACCGAGGAGAAGGATATTGAATTATGTGAGGTAAGCGAAACAAGTACAGTAGTGATGGAAATTAGGAGGATTAAAGAAGAGGAGGTACGGACACTTTTGAAAAATATAAAAGTGGTTAAGTCTCCAGGTCCTGATAGGATATTCCCTAGGACATTGAGGGAAGTTAGTGCAGAAATAGCAGGGGCTATGACGGAAATATTTCAAACATCATTAGAAACTGGGATGGTGCCGGAAGATTGGCGCATTGCGCATGTTGTGCCTTTGTTTAAAAAAGGTTCTAAAAGTAAACCTAGCAATTATAGACCTATTAGTTTGACGTCTGTGGTGGGAAAATTAATGGAAAAGATACTTAGGGACAATATATATAATTATTTGGATAAACAAGGCCTGATTAGAAACAGTCAACATGGATTTGTGCCTGGAAGGTCATGTTTGACTAATCTTCTTGAATTTTTTGAAGAGGTCACCAGGGAAATTGATAAGGGCAAGGCTGTGGATGTTGTCTATATGGACTTCAGTAAGGCATTTGACAAGGTTCCACATGGAAGGTTGATTAAGAAGGTTAAATCGTTGGGTATTAATAGTGAGGTTGCAAGATGGATTCAACAATGGCTGAATGGGAGATACCAGAGGGTAACGGTTGACAATTGTATGTCAGGTTGGAGGCCAGTGTCTAGTGGAGTACCCCAAGGATCTGTGTTGCGTCCACTGTTGTTTGTCATTTACATTAATGATCTGGATGATGGTGTGGCAAATTGGATTAATAAATATGCAGATGATACTAAGATAGGTGGTGTAGTTGATAGTGAGGTAGATTTTCAAAGTCTACAGAGAGACTTGGGCCTTTTGGAAGGGTGGGCTGAAAGATGGCAGATGGAGTTTAATGCTGATAAGTGTGAGGTGCTGCATTTTGGTAGGACAAATCAAAATAGGACGTACAGGGTAAATGGTAGGGAATTGAGGAATGCAGTGGAACAGAGGGATCTGGGAATAACTGTGCATTGTTCCCTGAAGGTGGAATCTCATGTGGATAGGGTGGTGAAGAAGGCGTTTGGTATGCTTGCCTTTATAAATCAGAGCATCGAGTGTAGAAGTTGGGATGTAATGTTAAAATTGTACAGGGCATTGGTGAGGCTGAATCTGGAGTATGGTGTGCAGTTCTGATCGCCAAATTATAGGAAGGATGTCGACAAAATGGAGAGGGTACAGAGGAGATTTACTAGAATGTTGCCTGGGTTTCAGCACTTAGGCTACAGAGAAAGGTTGAACAGGTTGGGTCTTTATTCTTTGGAGCGTAGAAGGTTGAGGGGGGACTTGATAGAGGTTTTAAAAATTTTGAGAGGGACGGACAGAGTTGACGTGGGTAGGCTTTTCCCTTTGAGAGTGGGGAAGATTCCAACAAGGGGACATAGCTTCAGAATTGAGGGACAAATTCTGTAGCTGTAGTTGTTATATGGTGTTATATGGTTATATAAATGGCCTACCCCTTATTCTTAAACTGTGGCCCCTTGTTCTGGACTCCCCCAACATTGGGAACATGTTTCCTGCCTCTAATGTGTCCAATCCCCTAATTATCTTATATGTTTCAATAAGATTCCCCCCTCATCCTTCTAAATTCCAGTGTATACAAGCCCAATCGCTCCAGCCTTTCAACATACGACAGTCCCGCCATTCCGGGAATTAACCTAGTGAACCTACGCTGCACGCCCTCCATAGCAAGAATATCCTTCCTCAAATTTGGAGACCAAAACTGCACACAGTACTCCAGGTGCGGTCTCACCAGGGCCCGGTACAACTGTAGAAGGACCTCTTTGCTCCTATACTCAACTCCTCTTGTTATGAAGGCCAACATTCCATTGGCTTTCTTCACTGCCTGCTGTACCTGCATGCTTCCTTTCATTGACTGATGCACTAGGACACCCAGATCTCGTTGAACTCCCCCTCCTCCTAACTTGACACCATTCAGATAATAATCTGCCTTTCTATTCTTACTTCCAAAGAATAACCTCACACTTATCTACATTAAACTGCATCTGCCATGTATCCGCCCACTCACACAACCTGTCCAAGTCACCCTGCAGCCTTATTGCATCTTCCTCACAATTCACACTACCCCCCAGCTTAGTATCATCTGAAAATTTGCTAATGGTACTTTTAATCCCTTCGTCTCAGTCATTAATGTATATCGTAAATAGCTGGGGTCCCAGCACCGAACCTTGCGGTACCCCATTGGTCACTGCCTGCCATTCCGAAAGGGACCCATTTATCCCCACTCTTTGCTTTCTGTCTGTCAACCAATTTTCTATCCATGTCAGTACCCTACCCCCAATACCATGTGCCCTAATTTTGCCCACTAATCTCCTATGTGGGACCTTGTCGAAGGCTTTCTGAAAGTCGAGGTACACCACATCCACTGACTCACCCCTGTCAATTTTCCTAGTTACATCCTCAAAAAATTCCAGTAGATTTGTCAAGCATGATTTCCCCTTCGTAAATCCATGCTGACTCGGAATGATCCTGTTACTGCTATCCAAATGCTCAGCAATTTCGTCTTTTATAATTGACTCCAGCATCTTCCCCACCACTGATGTCAGACTAACTGGTCTATAATTACCCGTTTTCTCTCTCCCTCCTTTCTTAAAAAGTGGGATAACATTTGCTATCCTCCAATCCACAGGAACTGATCCTGAATCTATAGAACATTGAAAAATGATCTCCAATGCTTCCACTATTTATAGAGCGAACTCCTTAAGTACCCTGGGATGCAGACCATCAGGCCCTGGGGATTTATCAGCCTTCAGTCCCATCAGTCTACCAAAACCATTTCCTGCCTAATGTGGATTTCCTTCAGTTTGCTCCATCACCCTAGGTTCTCCGGCCCCTAGAACTTTTGGGAGATTGTGTGTATCTTCCTCAGTGAAGACAGATCCAAAGTAACGGTTTAACTCGTCTGCCATTTCTTTGTTCCCCACAATAAATTCCCCTGCTTCTGTCTTCAAGGGACCCACATTTGCCTTGACTATTTTTTTCCTCTTCACGTACCTAAAAAAACTTTTGCTATCCTCCTTTATATTATTGGCTAGTTTACCCTCGTACCTCATCTTTTCTCCACGTATTGCCTTTTTAGTTAACTTTTGTTGCTCTTTAAAAGAGTCCCAATCCTCTGTCTTCCCACTCTTCTTTGCTATGTTATACTTCCTCTCCTTAATTTTTATGCTGTCCCTGACTTCCCTTGTCAGCCACAGGTGTCTCTTACTCCCCTTAGAGTCTTTCCACCTCTTTGGAATAAATTGATCCTGCAACCTCTGCATTATTCCCAGGAATACCTGCCATTGCTGTTCTACCGTCTTCCTTGCTAGGGCCTCCTTCCAGTCAATTTTGGCCAGCTCCTGCCTCATGCCTCTGTAATCCCCTTTGCTATACTGTAATACCGACACTTCTGATTTTCCCTTCTGCCTTTCCATTTGCAGAGTAAAACTTATCATGTTGTGATCACTGCCTCCTAATGGCTCCTTTACCTCTAGTCCCCTTATCAGATCAGGATCATTACACAACACTAAATCCAGAATTGCCTTCTCCCTGGTAGGCTCCAGTACAAGCTGTTCTAAGAATCCATCTCGAAGGCACTCTACAAACTCTCTTCCCTGGGGTCCATTTCCAACCTGATTTTCCCAGTCTACCTGCATGTTGAAATCTCCCATAACCACCGTAGCATTACATTTTTGACACGCCAATTTTATCTCCTGATTCAACTTGCACCCTATGTCGAGGCTACTGTTTGGGGGCCTATAGATAACTCCCATTAGGGTCTTTTTACCCTTACAATTCCTCATTTCTATCCATACTGATTCAACATCTCCTGATTCTATGTCACCCCTTGCAAGGGAATGAATATCATTCCTTACCATCAGAGCAACCCCACCCCCTCTGCCCACCTGTCTGTCTTTTCTATACGTTGTGTACCCCTGAATATTCAGTTCCCAGCCCTGGTCCTCTTGTAGCCATGTCTCAGTGATCCCTACAACACCATACTGGCCCATGACTAACTGAGCCTCAAGCTCATCCACTTTATTTTTTATACTACGCGCATTTAAGTACAACACTTTAACTTCTGTATTTACCTCCCCTCTCACATCGGTCACAAATGGCCCTGCCCTTAATTTCTTTTCCCCTCTAGAACTTCTGTTCCCATTCTTCCGAGAGTCTTTTGCAATATCTCCTGTATTCCCTTTTACCTCATCTTCATATTCACAATTTGTTAACCCCTCCCCCCCACTACTTAGTTTAAAGCCACAGGTGTCGCACTAGCAAACCTGCCTGCCAGAATGTTTGTCCCCCTGCTGTTAAGATGTAACCCGTCCCTTTTGTACAAGTCACCCCTAGCCCAGAAGAGATCCCAGTGGTCCAGAAATCTAAATCCCTGCTCTCTGCACCAGCCCCTCAGCCATAAATTCATACCCTCTATCTCTCTGTTCCTGTCCTCATCAGCACGAGGGCCTTCCATCGCCCGCGGGGCCTTCCATCGCCCGGCGCGGTTCGGTCGCTGGACTTAACATCGCCGGCGCAGCTCGGCCGCGGGACTTGGCAGTGCCCGGTGCGGCTCGGCCGCGGGGCCTTCCATCGCCCGGTACGGCCGCGGGGCCTTCCATCGCCTGGCGCGGCTCGGCCGTGGGATGGTTCAGCACTCGGTGCGGCTCGGCAGCGAGACGGTTCAGCACTCGGTGCGGCTCGGCCGTGGGATGGTTCAGCGCTCGGTGCGGCTCGGTCGCGGGGCCTTCCGTCGCACGGCGCGGCTCAGCCGCTGGACTTGGCATCGCCGGCGCGGCTCGGCCGCGGGCCTTAGCAGCGCCCGGTGCGGCTCGGCCGCGGGACCTAACATCGCCCGGCACGGCTCAGGCGCGGGGCCTTCCATCGCCCGGCGCGGCTCGGCCACGGGGCCTTCCATCGCCCGGTATGGCTCGGCCGCGGGACGTTTCAGTGCCCGGTGCAGCTCGGCCGCGGGTTGGTCGCCTCGGTAGGGGTCGTGCTGTCTGTCCATGAGATCCCCTCTCATCTTTCTAAATTCCAGTAAAAACCACCTGAGAAGCTCTAGCTGCACCATCTCCTCAGCCATGCATTCACTTGTCCTAACTTCCCCTTGCTACCTTCACCAGCATGTGGCATTGGGAGTAATGCGGAGATTACTCTCTCTATGGGAGTGCTCAGGGAGGGGTAGCAACTCTGATGGGGGTCATGTCGTGGTGCTTTGAGGGTAGTTTGTCCACCTTTGGCCCCCATCTGGCACCCAGCTCACACCTGTGGCACCAAGAAGCTGTTAGCATGCAGCAGTGACCACACCCTGGAAAACTGCTTCAGCTGACGTGCTAAACCACGCGAGGGTAACTGACGGGTCTCAGACCCTCAGTGAGTTCATGGACTTGCTCAGCCCAGCATGCAAGGTCTGTGCTGGCGGATTGGGTGGAGGAAATCCACTGGGCACTTCCCTCACTGGGCTGCACCCGAACAGGGCTGCACCCTTTTGCAGGGCCTGGTAAGACCACATCTGGAGTATTGTGTACAGTTTTGGTCTCCTAATTTGAGGAAGGACATCCTTGTAATTGAGGCAGTGCAGTGTAGGTTCATGAGATTGATCCCTGGGATGGCGGGACTGTCATATGAGGAAAGATTGGAAAGACTGGGCTTGTATTCACTGGAGTTTAGAAGGATGAGGGGGGATCTTATAGAGACATATAAAATTATAAAAGGACTGGACAAGCTAGATGCAGGAAAAATGTTCCCAAAGTTGGGGGAGTCCAGAACCAGGGACCACAGTCTTAGAATAAAGGGGAGGCCATTTAAAACTGTGGTGAGAAGGAACCTTTTCACCAGAGAATTGTGAATTTGTGGAATTCTCTGCCACAGAGGGCAGTGGAGGCCAAATCACTGGATGGATTTAAGAGAGAATTAGATAGAGCTCTAGGGGCTAGTGGAATCAAGGGGTATGGGGAGAAGGCAGGCACAGGTTACTGATTGTGGATGATCAGCCATGATCACAATGAATGGCGGTGCCGGCTCGAAGGCCCGAATGGCCTCCTCTTGCACCTATTTTCTATGTTTCTCCAATAATGTGCTCTAATTATGCACACTAAACTCTTGTGTGGGTCACGTGTGGCTGCGCCTAACGGCTGGGGATCACTGGCAGTCTGTTTGTCTTTTTTGTTTGTGTGTTGGTGTTGGGATGTTCGGTCGCTGGACTTAACATCGCCGGCGCAGCTCGGCCGTGGGACTTGGCAGTGCCCGGTGCGGCTCGGCCGCGGGGCCTTCCATCGCCCGGTACGGCCGCGGGGCCTTCCATCGCCCAGCGCGGCTCGGCCGTGGGACGGTTCAGCACTCGGTGCGGCTCGGCAGCGAGACGGTTCAGCGCTCGGTGCGGCTCGGCCGCGGGGCCTTCCGTCGCACGGCGCGGCTCGGCCGCGGGGCCTTCCGTCGCACGGCGCGGCTCAGCCGCTGGACTTGGCATCGCCGGCGCGGCTCGGCCGCGGGACCTAACATCGCCCGGCACGGCTCAGCCGCGGGGCCTTCCATCGCCCGGCGCGGCTCGGCCGCGGGGCCTTCCATCGCCCGGTATGGCTCGGCCGCGGGCCTTAGCAGCGCCCGGTGCGGCTCGGCCGCGGGACCTAACACCCGAGCGCCCGGTATGGCTCGGCCGCGGGACGTTTCAGTGCCCGGTGCAGCTCGGCCGCGGGTTGGTCGCCTCGGTAGGGGTCGTGCTGTCTGTCCATGAGATCCCCTCTCATCTTTCTAAATTCCAGTAAAAACCACCTGAGAAGCTCTAGCTGCACCATCTCCTCAGCCATGCATTCACTTGTCCTAACTTCCCCTTGCTACCTTCACCAGCATGTGGCATTGGGAGTAATGCGGAGATTACTCTCTCTGTGGGAGTGCTCAGGGAGGGGTAGCAACTCTGATGGGGGTCATGTCGTGGTGCTTTGAGGGTAGTTTGTCCACCTTTGGCCCCCATCTGGCACCCAGCTCACACCTGTGGCTCCAAGAAGCTGTTAGCATGCAGCAGTGACCACACCCTGGAAAACTGCTTCAGCTGACGTGCTAAACCACGCAAGGGTAACTGACGGGTCTCAGACCCTCAGTGAGTTCATGGACTTGCTCCCCTCACCCTCACCCTTCCCTCACCCTCACTCTCCCCTCACCTTCCCACCCTCACCCTCGCCTTCCCCTCACCCCCCAACCTCCCCCTGATCTCACTCACGGAACAGGAGGCAGCGCGTTGTGTTTGTCAGCCATGGGATGGACGTCTCCAGCAGCAGAGAGCCCGACACCAGTAGGTTCATTGATCAAGATGCAATGTTCACACTTGCCTTCTGTTTACAGTTTAAAGAGCGTTGCGCGGTTTCATTCAATGGAGCTGGGAAATAAATGATATTTTAAATAGTTCAATAGTGCTTTATTTGTCACCTATACAACTGCGTAATGAAATTCATTTTGTTTCTGTTACACATGTGGTCATCTTGCGACCTCCTTGTACTGGAGCAGTTCCCCCAAACCAACGTCCCTCCCCTCTCTTCCCTCCCCCTCTCCTCTCCTCCCCCTCCCCACCCCTCCACCCTACCCCTCTCCACCCACTACTCCCCTTCCCCCCCTCCCCCGCTCTCTCCTCTCCTCCCCTCTCCTCGCCATCCAGATGGCCCGGGGACACGTCCTGCAACTGACCTTGATGGCGCTGGAGGCATTACCCCGGTTCACCCTCCTACCAGCCCTCAATCTCCAGCTCTCTCCCGGTTACTCCGTCTACCGAGCCTTGGTGTGAGGTTCCACCGACCGTCAGACCCGGGCGGGTTCCCGGTGCCACCGGAGACGGTGGTGGGAGAGCCGGGCCTGCTTGCCGGGAACGCCCCGGCCCGCCGCTTATTTAATTTGGCCGCAGCTAAGAAATGTATTGTATTTCATACAAACTGTAAAATAATAAATATTGCTTGGTATTAATTCACACGTTCATAATTAGCTTGATTAGAGTCGTACAACATGCCGCTTCTGCTTGGTCTAACTTGGCCGATGCGCTCTCCCGGTTGCCAAACATTTTAATTCCCATTCCCACTCTGACCCATTTGTGTCCTGGGCCTCTCCACTGTCACAGTGAGGCCACACGCAAACCTAGGGGGATAGCACCTCATATTGGCAGCTTGCCACCCAGCTGTATGAATATTCATCTCTCCGTTTTCAAGTAACTCCTGCATTATTTCCACCCCCCCCCGCACTCCTCCCCCCCTGTCTTACTTCCCCCCCCCCGCCGCCGTACTTCCCCTCCCCCCCCCGTACTCCCCCTCCCCCCCGTACTTCCCCTCCCCCCCCCGTACTCCCCCTCCCCGCCGTACTTCCCCTTCCCCCCGTACACCCCCTCCCCCCCCGTACACCCCCTCCCCCCCCGTACACCCCCTCCCCCTCCATCCCCGCCGTACTTCCCCTCCCCTCCCGTACTCCCCCTCCCCCCCCGTACACCCTCTCCCCCACCCTGGTCATCCTACCAGTTCCACTGTTTGCTTCCATGTAACCCTGTCGTTAGTCCGTCTTCTCCAGCCAGCAATGGGCCATTATGGACTCCACCCTCCCTGAGCTCATCTGTTGCGGCCCTGTTTAGTTCTGGCCTTCTCTATCTTGTAGTCTGGAGAAGGATTCTGACCCGAAATGTCACCTATTCCTTTTCTCCAGAGATGCTGCCTGACCCAAAGAGTTATTCCAGCATTATGTGTCTATCTTTGATACAAACCAACATCTGCAGTTCCTTCCTTCACACATCTGCAATGCTGGTTAGCATTGTGAATTATCTCCACCTTCGTATATGAGATTATTGCAAAAGTATCTAGAAATGTGGTTACAATTGTATAGAACGGTTATGGTCACCTTGTTTAAGAAAGGAGATTGGAGTTTTGGAAGTGGTTTAAATCAAATTACAAAGTTAATTCCTAGAATAAGATACTTGTATCACAAAAGGAATCAGATTGTTCTATGGAATAATCTGTACTGTTCTATGAAAGGTTAAAGAAGTTTGATCTCCTTCTATATATCCACCACCTTCTGAGTGACAAGGTAGCCCCACAATATCCTATTAAACCTTGCCCCTCTAACCATGAACTGATATCCTGTAGATCTTGATTCCCCTCCGCTGGGTAAAAGACTACATTCACCCTATCTATTCCCCTCATGATTTTGACACGTCTATAATATGACGATCCAATTACGAGGATGTTGTCAGGACTTGGGTGTGTGAGCGATGGGGAGAGGTTATGAGGGAGCTCCCAGTGAGCACTGCACAGCCGTGCTGGAGCCGACCCGGCCACTGGCGTGGAGCCGATCAAGACAGGACTCGGCCGGTGGACACCGCGAACAAGGACGAGCCCGGCGGCCGAGCGAGGAAGGATATCTGTGAGAGTGGAGGGGTGTCGGAGAGCCGTCGCCTGCTTGAGTGCCTGCGGTCGGTCGGTCGAGGATGGGCCGCGTCAGCCCCGGCAGTCGGTGAATGCCGGAGGTCAGTCAAAGACCCGCCGCCGAGAACAGAGCAGGACCCGGCATTGGAGGGGGTATTGCCTGTAACAAAGAGGGTCCCAGCATTAGGGAGGGACTGCCTGTAACAGAGGGTCCCAGCATTAGGGGGGAGCTGCCTGTAACAGAGGGTCCCAGCATTAGGGGGTATTGCCTGTAACAAAGAGGGTCCCAGCATTAGGGGGGAGCTGACTGTAACAGAGGGTCCCAGCATTAGGGGGGAGCTGCCCGTAACAGAGGGTCCCAGCATTAGGGAGGGACTGCCTGTAACAGAGGGTCCCAGCATTAGGGGGGAGCTGCCTGTACAAAGAGGGTCCCGGCATTAGGAGGGAGCTGCCTGTAAAAAGGGGGGGGATCACTGATTATAAACAGATGAATGAGTTTCCATGCTGTGTGACTCTGTACGACCTCAGCCTCCTGCAACCCAAGGAATAAAGTCCTAGCCTGTCCAACCTACTCCTGTAAATCTGGCGCTCGTGTCCCAGAGTGTCACAGCAGGGAAACTGACCATTCGGCCCAACATGGCCACAAATTGACTCCTCAGATTCCCGTTAAATCTTTTCCACTTCACCTTAAACCTATGTCCTCTAGTCCTCGATTCACCTATTCTGGACAAGAGTGTGCATCTACTCGATCTAACCCTTTCATGATTTTATACACCTCTATAAGATCATCCCAAATTCCTGTGCTCCAAGGAAGAGTCCCAGCCTACTCAACCTCTCCCTTTAGCTCAGACCCTCGAGTCCTGGCATCATCCTCATAAATGCTCTGTACATTTTCCAGCTTGACATCTTTCCTATAACGTGACCAGAACTGAACACAATACGCTAAATGTGGCCTCACCAACGTCTTATATAAGCTGCTAAGGAAGATGAGAGTGGAGAAGGGTCTCGACCCGAAACGTCACCCATTCCTTCTCTCCCGAGATGCTGCCTGACCTGCTGAGTTACTCCAGCATTTTGTGAATAAATCGAGAGTGGCAATAAAGTGGGCTTTATCTGGTTGGCTGCCAGTGACTAGTGGAGTTCCGCAGGGGTCGGTGATGGGGCCGCTACTCTTCACGTTGTATATAAATGATTTAGACGAGGGGATTGAAGGCTTTGTGGCCAATTTTGTGGATGATACGAAAATAGGAGGGGCAGGTAGTGTAGAGAAAGCAGGGACTCTGCAGAAGGACTTGGACAGGTTGGGAGAGTGGGCAGAGAAGTGGCAGATGGAATATAGTGCAGAAAAGTGTGGAGATATGCATTTTGGTAGAAGGAATAAAGGCGTAGACTATTTTCAAAATGGGGAGCGAATCCAGAAATCGGAGGTGCAAAGGGACTTGGGAGCTGGTGCAGGATTCCCCAAAAGTTAATCTGCAAATCAAATCGGAAGAACTTTTTCAGTCAGAGAGTGGTGAAGGTGTGGAATTCTCTGCCTCAGAAGGCAGTGGAGGCCAGTTCGTTGGATGCTTTCAAGAGAGAGCTGGATTGAGCTCTTAAGGATAGCGGAGTGAGGGGGTATGGGGAGAAGGGAGGAACGGGGTACTGATTGAGAGTGATCAGCCATGATCGCATTGAATGGCGGTGCTGGCTCGAAGGGCTGATTGGCCTACTCCTGCACCTATTGTCTATTGTCTAAAGAAAGCAAACGCAATATTAGAATTTATTTCGAGACGGGTAAAATACAAAAACAGGGATGTGATGCTGAGGCTGTATAAGGCTCTGGTCAGGCAGCATTTGGAATATTATGAGCAATTTTGGACACCATATCTGACGAAGGTTGTGCTGGCTCTGGAGAGGGTCCAGAGGAGGTTTACAAGAATGATCCCAGGAATGAGAGGATGAACATATGATAGTGTTTGACGACACTGGGCCTGTACTCACTGGAGTTTAGAAAATGAGAGGGGACCTTATTGAAACATCCAGAATAGTGAAAGGCCTGGATCGAGTGGATGTGGAGAGAATGTTTCCACTAGTGGAAAGGTCTAGGACTAGAGGTCATAGCCTCAGAATTAAAGGACATTATTTTAGGAAGGAGATAGAAGGAATTTCTTTAGTCAGAGGGTGGTGAAATTCTTTGTCACAGAAGGCTATGGAGGCCAAGTCAGTGGATATTTTTACGGTAGAGATGGATAGATTATTGTTTAGTACGAGTGTCAGAGGTGATGGGGAGAAGGCCAGTCAGAAAAGGTCGGGAACAGAGCAAGGAAGACCGTTGGCTGAGAGCAAAGTAAGTGTTAATTGCTGTGTGTAAAGGCAGTTTAAAAAGAGCGCCAAGAGGCCGTTTGTAGTCAGTCAGAAAAGCGCATAACTCCAAGCTTGTCAGGAAGGCAGTATAGAAATGAGTACCTGGATTGGTTGATTAATTAAAGTAGAGGTTTGGTAAATTGGCCAATTAAGTAATTTAGTGACTGATATAAGCAAGACTTGCACAAGAGGTGCAGCCTAGTTGAGGGAAGTGCCCTGTGAGAAAAGTGCGAGGAGGCTGAGGCGAGGAGGCTGAGGAGGCTGAGGAGGCTGAGGAGGCTGAGGTGGCTGAGGTGGCTGAGGTGGCTGAGGTGGCTGAGGTGAGGAGGCTACGCTTGTTTTTGCGCCTGAATTGTTTTTGACTTCACTGAAGTAAAGGCGGACAAGTTGGTGCAGTGTGTTTCCTGCAGGATGTGGGAAGGTAGGGACACCGCTGGAGCTCTGGGAGCTACACCTGCAAGAACTGTGTCCAGGTGTAGCTCCTGAATGGACGTGTGGTGGAGTTGGAAAGGCAGCTGGATGACCTCAGGGCCATCCGGGAATGCGAGAGTTTCCTGGACAGGATCTACTGTGAGGCTGTCACGCCAAGGGTCCAGGTCGAGTGAAGGTGGGAGACTGTTTCAGGGGGGAGTGAACGTAGACTACAGGAGACCCCGGGGGCTGTGCCTATTGCAAACAGGTACACCCTCTTGGGAACTGTTGGGGCAGAAGACGCTTCCAGTCCAAGCGGCGGACGTGTTGGCAGATCTAACCCAGGCAAGGAAACTCGACCGGGGAGACCGAAGTCAGGAAGAGCCATAGTAGTGGGAGACTCCATTGTCCGAGGTACAGACAGTAGATTCTGTGGCGGCAGGCGGGACTCAAGGATGGTCTGTTGCCTCTCTGGTGCCAGGGTTCAAGACATCACGGGGCGGCTTCAGAACATCCTAGCGAGGGAAGGCGATCAACCGGAAGTAGTTGTGCATGTGGGCACGAATGACGTAGGGAGGAAGAGGAAGGAGATACTGCGAAGTGAGTTTAGAGAATTAGGAAGAAGTCTGAGAAGTAGGACGTCGAAGGTAGTTGTCTCTGGACTGCTACCTGTACCTTGTGCTGGAGAGGGCAGGAATAGAGAGATGTAATGCTACGGTGGTTATGGGAGATTTCAACATGCAGGTAGACTGGGAAAATCAGGTTGGTAATGGACCCCAGGAAAGAGAGTTTGTGGAGTGTCTCCGAGATGGATTCTTAGAACAGCTTGTACTGGAGTCTACTAGGGAGAAGGCAATTCTGGATTTAGTGTTATGTAATGAATCTGATCTGATGTGGGGACTCGAGGTAAAAGAGCCATTAGGAGGCAGTGATCACAATATGATAAGTTTTACTCTACAAATTGAGAGGGAGAAGGGAAAATCGGAAGTGTCAGTATTACAGTATAGCAAAGGGGATTACAGAGGCAGGAGCTGACCAGAATTGACTGGAAGGAGGCCCTCGCAGGGAAAACGGTGGAACAGCAATGGCTGGTATTCCAGGGAATAATGCAGAAGTTGCAGGATCAATTTATCCCAAAGAGGAGGAAAGATTCCAAGGGGAGTAAGAGGCACCCGTGGCTGACAAGGGAAGTCAAGGACAGCATAAAAATAAAAGAGCAGAAGTACAACAAAGCAAAGAAGAGTGGGAAGCCAGAGGATTGGGACTCTTTTAAAGAGCGATCCGATCCTCTCCCAGATGTCCTGACCCACTAGCGACACAGCTGCACCAGTGTCCACCTGGAACTGTAGATCAACGTTCGAGACCTGCAGCGAAATCCTCGGCTTGTTGGTGATTGTGGACACACCGAACACTTCAATAGAAATGGTCTCCGCGATTTGGTCGACTGTGTTTTGTGCTTTCTTGCCCTTTCTCCCCTTTCCTACGGATTGACACACTGCCTGGAGATGACCTTTTCGGTTACAGGCGTAACAAACGGACTGGATATACGGGCACTCACGGTGATGATGAGCAGTCGAGCCGCACCGGTAGCAGGGATTCGATCCTTCCTCCACAGGGGGGCGGCTCTTCTGAAACTGTCCCTTCTTCTCCGGATTTGCTCTGGGTCGATCAAATGGTTTCTGGCGTTGCGGACAAGTCTGACAAACTGTATGCACGCGTTGCAGAGAAGTCTGACGACCTGTATGCACCTCTTGAGGGAGCTTCGAAGTTGTATCGCCGGCCATTTTGTGCAGTTCTTTACTTAGCACCTCGGCCATCTTAGCACACTGCAGCACATTCTTCAATAAGGCGTCCGATTCCCTGAGAATCGCCTGCTGGATGAATGCGTGCCTGCAGCCCATTACCAGTCTATCCCGCAACGCATTGTCTTGGCACTTTTCGCAGCATTGAGCTTTAAAATCACATGCCTTTGCCTTGGTGCGAAGTTCGGCAAGAAATTCGGTGATAGATTGCCCTTCCTGTTGCACCGTCCGGTAGAAATCGAGGCGAGCTGCGAGGAAATTTCGACTTTCTTCGTAATACAGCTGCAAAGCCGTTGTGAGTTCAGCATATGAAACTTCAGTTACTTCTTCTGTAAGTAAATTTTGAAGTAGTTCAAACGTTTCTGGAAACAGAACACAAGAGAGCCTTCTTTCTCAGGTCAGATATAATTGCCATACTTTCAAAATAAAACTCAGCGTGCATTAAATACGACGACTACCTTTCACACTCGGGATCGAAACGATCGAATTGCCGAGACATGTTTTTTTTTAAATCAAAAAATAGGCTCTTTTCTGGGTCTTTGTACACAATCCTCACTCCTGCCACCACTTTCGTGTTCTTGTTCTATGTCTGTATGAAACTTGAGCGTCTTCAAGGTACAACAGAAGTCTTTATTACAGTAACTCAATGCTGGCAGCAAGACAACTAAAATGGCTGCAACCACACAGTTTGACTGCACACTCCACACTGTGTACAGCCAAGATAACTATGTACAAAACATCTCCCTTTGTCCTGTGCAGCGCCACCTGCTGCACAGGAGGAGCAACGGGTCCTCCCACCTCACACAGTCCATCAAACATCACAATTGGTATATTAGACACAGATGGAGACAGGTACAATATATGGCAGACGTTTTTTGGAAATGGTGGACACAAGAATATTTGCCTCTAATTCAAGAATGTCAACGATGGTTGAGAGTAAGAAGAACTTTTATTCCAGGTGATATTGTTTTGGTGGTTGATTCTACTGCACCACCAGGTTCTTGGTTGATGGGCAGGATACTGGAGCTCATGCCAGACCTTAAAGGTTTTGTGCGTACTGTACGACTTCAGACTAAGGACAACATCTTGGTAAGAACGATAACCAAGATATGTCTGCTTCTAGAAGGTGAAGGAGCAGATGGAAGAAGTTTGAATGCCAACATATAATGCATATTACTTTTACATAGAAGTATAGAAACATAGAAAATAAGTGCAGGAGGAGGCCATTCGGCCCTTTGAGCCAGCACCGCCAATCATTGTGATCATGGCTGATCATCCACAATCAGTAACCTGAGCCCAACTTCTCCCCATATCCCTTGATTCCACTAGCCCCCAGAGTTCTATCTAACTCTCTCTTAAATTCATCCAGTGATTTGGCCTCCACTTCCCTCTGTGGCAGAAAATTCCACAGATTCAAAACTCTGTTGTTTTTGATATATGTTAAGCTTTTATAGCTGCTTTTAATATCTGTTGGTAATTGCTTCGTTATATACGTAGAACAATTAGGAGCCGATGTGTAGGAGCCATTTACGCTTAAATTAGTTACTGTCATTATATTATGGCTATGTTTAATATTTCTACTTTCTGTCTTTTTTGGCATGTTTGTGGGTGTGATTTGATGCGTAATGGGGAATGTCTACATCTGAGGAGGCTAGCATAGAGCTTCGTCAGTTTAGTCACGGAAGATGAAGAGAATACAGTTTTTTACCACAATAGACAATAGGTGCAGAAGGAGGCCATTCGGACCTTCAAGCCAGCACCGCCATTCAATGTGATCATGGCTGATCATCCAC
Source organism: Rhinoraja longicauda (assembly GCF_053455715.1). Classification (NCBI taxonomy): domain Eukaryota; kingdom Metazoa; phylum Chordata; class Chondrichthyes; order Rajiformes; family Arhynchobatidae; genus Rhinoraja; species Rhinoraja longicauda. Next base: position 93,345 of record NW_027601586.1, read on the forward strand.
AATCAGTACCCGTTCCTGCCTCTCCCCATACCCCCTGACTCCGCTATCATTAAAAGACTATCACAATCACGACCACGACCACACGATGATGACTACACGATCTCAAGAAGAAACAGTTAATAAGAACGAAAAGTTATGAATTACTCTCGATTTGTGCTACTTTAATAAAGATCAATTAATCAAGAAACAGCGTTTGGAAGATTCATTTTTGTTATCTCAGAGTGTGGTGTCCACCACATCCATGAGCAGTAATGGCTATCGAAGTTGGACTTTGAGAAGGTATAGAAACTGCCATTACACACACAGTGGGTGTACGGAACAAGCTTCCAGAGGAGGTCATTGAGGCAGGTACTAGAATGACACATACGGCATTCCCAGGAAAGGTTTAGAGGGAGATGGGCCAAACGCAGGCAGCTGGGGTAGTTCTGATGGGGCATGTCTAAGGAGTTGGGCTGAAGGGCCTGTTTCTCTGCTGTGACTGTGATTCTACCTGGGTTTGCATCATCTCCGTCACAATGTCCCTTTAACAATTGATAGCTTATCTCAGTTTTAGCCAATGAAGGGTTGCATCAGAGGTATGCTAGCAATGCTGGTTACCAGTGAGACCAGAGTGTTGTGGACATTTCTCCCAGTGCTGACAGTCAGAGTCTGATCTCATCTCACACTGGGACCATGGAGCTGTCTCAGCTGCTCTCCTCCCTCCTCTCCCTCGCCTCCCACCCCCTCTGGCCCCTCGTCTGCCTTCTCCTCTTCCTGGTGCTCAGGTCCCAGAGGAGAGGGCGTTGGCGGAGAGCAGATTGTCCCGTGGATCTGAGCGGCAAGTCAGCCATCGTCACAGGAGCCAACGCAGGTAGGGGGAGCGAGGAGAAGGTGGGGGTACAAGGCTGGGCTCAAACACACACCCTGGTACTGTGTGCATTGATCACAGAGGTGGCCCATCAGCAGCTCTGTAGGACGTTGGCACGACAGCGTTAGTGGTGCAGCGTGCAGCTCTGGTTGCCCCTGTGCAGGGAGGCTGGCAGTAAGTTGGAAAGGGTGCAGGAGAGATTCACCACGATGTGATTAGGGTCGGCACAGTAACGCAGCAGTAGAGCTGCTGCCATACAGCGCCAGAGACCCCGCTGCAATCCTGACCACGGATGCTGTCTGTACAGAGTTTGCACATATTACCTGTGATCATGTGGGTTTCCTCCCACACTCCAATGATATGCATGTTTGTAGGTTAATTAGCTTCGGTAAAACTGCAGTATTGTCCCTAGTGTGTAGGATAGTGCTAGTTTACGGGATGATCGCTGGCCAGCACGGACTCGGTGGGCCGAAGTGCCTGTTTCTGAATGTCTAAAGTGTGTGTAGTCACCTGGGCTTGCAGGCTTGCGTTACAATATGGAGTGCAAGCTGGAGTTCTCTGCTGAGCGACGTGGGCCAAACGCGGGCAGGTGGGACTAGTGTAGATGGGGCATGTTGGTCGGTGTGGGCAGGTGGGACTAGTGTAGATGGGGCATGTTGGTCGGTGTGGGCAGGTGGGACTAGTGTAGATGGGGCATGTTGGTCGGTGTGGGCAGGTGGGACAAGTGTAGATAGGGCATGTTGGTTTGGGTGGGTGGGACTAGTGTAGATGAGACATGTTGGTCGGTGTGGGTGGGTGGGACTAGTGTAGATGGGGCGTGTTGGTCAGTGTGGGCAGGTGGGACTATAGCTGGGACATGTTGGCCGGTGTGGGCAGGTGGGACTCGAGTAGATGGGGCATGTTGGCCGGTGTGGGCGAGTTGGGCCTGTTTTCATGCTGTAAGACTATGACTCTCCACTGAGGACGCACAGAGTTCCTCCAGCACATTGTGATTTGCTCATGTTTCCAGCATCTGCAGTTCCTTCTGTCTCCATATTTGAATCAGATCCGACTTAGAATGTGGGAATGTTTTGTGAATTTGGGTTCTTTGTGAAGCTTGGCAGCTTTGCACTTACATCAGAGAGAGAACAGAAAATGAATTCACCACAACTGATGAACCAGGTGAGAGAGCGAGAGTGAGATGGAGGGAGTGAGAGGAGGAAGAGAGGGGAGTGGGAGAGAGATGGAGGGAGAGAAAGGGGAGTGGGAGATAAAGGGAGAGAGAGGGGAGATGGAGAGAGAACAGGAGCGGGGGGAGAGAGAGAGAATGCTGCTGGCTAATTAAGTACGAAAGAGTATTGGTATTGGTTTATTTTTGTCACATGTATCAAGATAACAGCAAAAGGATTTGCTTGTGTGCTGTCCAGTTAAGACATGTTCTCCACAAATATAATTAGGTCATAAGCAGGTTGTGCAAATGGAGAAATACCAGAATGCAGAATATGGTCAGAATGACACTGCACAGAACCAGGCCCTTCCACCCAGCTCTTCCATGCTGACCCACATGGCCCATCCTTGCGTCTTCCATTTGTCTGTGTTTGGACCATTGCCCTGTAAACATCCCACACCCACATACCCGTCTTAGTGTCATTTAAATGTTGTTATAGTCCCTGCCTCAACTACCTCTGGCAACTCGTTCCATACACCCACCACCCTCTGTGCGCAAAAGCTACCTCTCAGTTTCCATCAAATCTATCCCCTCTGAAACCTATGTCCTTTGATTCTTGATTCCCCTACTCTGGGTAAAAGGCCATCTATTCCTCTCATGATTTTTTGCACCTCTGCAAGATCACAAGATCAACCCTCATCCTCCTGCGCTCCAAGGTTTTATCTGTAAAGTCTAGAGAATAGCATTGCAGCATGCCCACCCTCTCCCTGGAGCTCAGGCCCTCGGGGGGGATTTGAGAGCAGGAACCCCTTGGTTTGGGAGCCTCTGATGCTGTCCCTTTAAGAGTCAACTCATCCTGGATTATAGCCAACTCTGGCTGCTGACAGTCAGAGTCTGATCTCGTCCCACACTGGAACCATGGAGCTGTCTCAGCTGCTCTCCCCACTCCTCTCCCTCGCCTCCCACCCCCTCTGGCCCCTCGTCTGCCTGCTCCTCTTCCTGGTGCTCAGGTCCCAGAGGAGAGGGCGTTGGCGGCCAGCAGATTGTCCCGTGGATCTGAGTGGCAAAACGGCCATCGTCACAGGAGCAAACACAGGTAGGGGCGGCGGGGAGAAGGTGGGAGTACAAGGCTGGGCTCAAACATACACCCTGGCACTGTGTGCATTGATCACAGGGGTGGCCCATCAGCAGCTCTGTGTTTGGGGTGCAGCGTGCAGTTCTGGTCGCCCCTGTACAGGCATTAGGTTGGAAAGGGTGCAGGAGAGATTCACCACAATGTCGGCACAGTAACGTGGTGGTAGAGCTGCTGCCTTACAGCGCCAGAGACCCTGATGTCAAGTTACAAAATTGTCCCTGGTGTGTAGGATAGTGCTAGTGTATTGAGTGATTGCTGGTCATCATGGGCTCAGTGGGCCGAAGGGCCTGTTTCCAGGCTGAATGTGTAAAGTATGTGTAACGTTACCTGGGCTTGCAGGCTTGTGTTAGAATGTGGAGTGCAGGATGAGTTCTCAGCTCCGGAGCGTAACAGTCCAGGGACAAAGTCCAATGTCCGCAATGGGGAAGAGGTGACCCAGCCAGTACACAGCTGCTTTAAATGTCCACCTGTCATCTGTCCCCTCCACTCACTCTCTCACTCGAGAGGACATCTCTAGACCTCCCCGCCTATGTCCCCTCAAAATCTGGAGTGGTGCACAAAGTGCTGGAGGAATTGGTGAACGAGTGACACCATCAAAGTGCTGTTCCCTGGGTTTGTGGGCTTGAGCTGCAGGGAGAGGTTGCATAGGCTGGCACTTTGTTCTTTGGAGCAGGGGAGGCTGAGGGGTGACATTGAGGTGTACAAGATCATGAGGGACATGGATAAAGTGAACACTCACAGTCTCTTCCCCAGGGTAGAGGATTCTAATACTAGAGGGCACAGGCTTAACGTGAGAGGGAAGAAATTTAAAAGGGAACTCAGGGATAACCTTTTCACTCAGGGGGTGGTCCGTGTAGATCCATGTCTGGTTTTACTGTTGTGCATCCGGTCCAGAATCCAAGCCGGGTTTTGTACTGCGTTATCCTGGTGTTAGTTAAGAGGGGAGTTGAGTATAGGAGCAAAGAGGTCCTTCTGCAGTTGTACAGGGCCCTAGTGAGACCGCACCTGGAGTACTGTGTGTAGTTTTGGTCTCCAAATTTGAGGAAGGATAGTCTTGCTATTGAGGGCGTGCAGCGTAGGTTTACTAGGTTAATTTCCGGAATGGTGGGACTGTCATATGTTGAAAGACTGGAGCCACTAGGCTTGTACACACTGGAATTTAGAAGGATGAGAAGGGATCTTATCGAAACGTATATGATTATTAAGGGGTTGGACACGTTAGAGGCAGGAAACATGTTCCCAATGTTGGGGGAGTCCAGAACAAGGGGGCCACAGTTTAAAAATAAGGGGTAGGCCATTTAGAACAGAGATGAGGAAAAACTTTTTCAGTCAGAGAGTTGTGAATCTGTGGAATTCTCTGCCTCAGAAGGCAGTGGAGGCCAATTTTCTGAATGCATTCAAAAGAGAGCTAGAGCTCTTAAGGATAGTGGAGTCAGGGGGTATGGGGAGAAGGCAGGAATGGGGTACTGATTGAGAATGATCAGCCATGATCACATTGAATGGCGGTGCTGGCTCGAAGGGCCAAATGGCCTCCTCCTGCACCTATTGTCTATTGTCTATTGAGTCTATCCTGAGGGCTGGAGGTAACGGTAGCCAGCATCTGTACTGCCAATGATCTGCTAATAAAGGACTTGTATACGCCGGAGTGCCTCTGAATGAACCCACTCACAAACATGGTGTCAGAAGTGGCCGTAATTTAGCTTTTTGAGTCACCACCATTTGTTTACTCAAGACTTTTGACGTCTCAAACCATGGCTGAATCTTTTCGGAAGCACGATCCACTTGTCTTCGATGGCAACATCGGTGAATGTTGGCACACCTTCGAGGAGGATTACGATGTATTCATGGCTGCTGCACACCACAACAAGACTCCCCACGTACAAGCATCCATTCTCTTCAATCTAGCAGGTTTGGAAGCAATCCGTCAGGCGAGACTGTTTGTTTATGCTGAGGCTGTGCTGGATGCGGCTGGTGCAATTACCACACCTGCCCAGACGATTCATGACCCTGTGTGCCTTAAGAATAAATTTCGACAGCTGTGTGATCCACAGACTAACCTTATCATGGAACGGCACAAATTCTTTGCATGTGCCCAGAAACCGGGTGAGCTGGCTGAAGCCTATATAAACTCTTTGAAACACGCCAGGTCGAGTTGCAGATTTGGTGACCTCTGTGATGAACTCACTAGACAGGCTGGTGTGTGGTATCACTAATGACAAATTGAGAAGGGACCTTCTGCGTGATTGCGATCTGACTCTAGCTAAAGCGATCAGCACATGTCGGATTTATGAATTGACAGATGTCCACGCAAAAACTTTGAGTGCCGTGTCTCGGCCTGTTTACTGCATTGACTCGACAGGACCATATATCAGAAAGTAACGTCGACCGTTCAAAGTGACACAACCCAGCCTAGCTGGGTCTGGCATAAGTTTTGTTAGTGATTGCACTAATTGTGGTTACTCTCATATAGCCAAACAGGAGAACTGCCCAGCTTTTGGACAGATTTGTCATGGGTGCAAACGGAGAAATCATTTCTGGAAATGCTGCAGAAGTTCCAATACGATTGAGACAAAACAAGTTGTACATTCGATACACCCAGAGCCTTCACACGACTTATCTGATAGTGATACTGTAAACTCCAGAGAGTATGCCTTCAGTGGATGGAGTTCGCCTCAATACACACTCTGTCCAGGGCCAGTTAATTAAACACAAAGATTCCAAGGTCACATTAAAGATAAACAACGTGCCAGTTGTTGTGAAGATAGACACAGGTGCGTTGTGCAATGTCAGATCTCTTGCCGAGTTTTCAAGGCTTCGCAGAGCTGATGAATTAAAAACATGCGATGCAACCCTCCCAGCATACGGGGGGAACGAAGTGCTTCCTCTTGGAGTGGTGGAGCTACAGTGCCACCTCGTGGCACAATCGTACAATTTGCAATTCTCCATTGTTGATCGCAGTCATGCCTCTCCTTGGCATTGATGCATGTATCGACATGGGACTGGTTTCATTCGGCAAGGCCGTGCATCAGCTTGCGCCAGTCCCAGACTCCACACGACGTATCCTCGCGGACTACAAGGATCTCTTCAGCGACGAACTGGACAGGCTGCCGGTCACATGCTCAATGACTATTGACCCGGATGTCAGACCCATGGTCCGCCCTGCTGAACGTATCCCAGTCGCCATGCGAGACCAGGTTAAGGCAGAACTCGACAGGATGGAAGCTCTGGGAGTTATTACTCCTGTTACGGAGCCCACTGACTGGGTGTCCTCGATGGTGGCGGCCACCAAGAAGAACAAGCAGGAGATACGTATATGCATCAACCCGAGGGATTTAAACACTGCACTCAAGGGACCTTATCACCCGATGCGCACCGTGGAGGAGGTGGCCGCACACATGGGCAAGGCAACAGTGTTCTCCGTTCTCCGTTCTGGCAAATTCCCCTGGACCACAAATCATCTCTGCTCACTACTTTCAGCACATCCTTCGGACGGTATAGATTCTTGCGGATGCCGTTCGGGATTAACGCGGCCAGTGAAGTGTTTCAACACTCTATGGAGCAGCTCTTCGACAGATACCCCTGTGCGATTGTTGTCGATGACATTATCGTGGCTGGTAAGGATGTGCAGGAGCACGATGTTAACTTAAGGAAGGTACTCAATCGTGCCAGGGAGGTACATTTGAAACTCAACCCCAACAAGTGCAGGTTCCGTGCCAACAAGGTGAACTATGAGGGACATGTTTTCACCAGTGAGGGCCTCAAGGCTGATCCTGAGAAGACAGCAGCCATCAGTGAGATGGCAGTACCGACTGACGTCACCAGCCTGCAGAGGTTCCTGGGCATGGTGAACTATATTGGCAAGTTTATTCCTCACTTTAGCGAACTCTCCGCTCCACTGCAACACCTTATTCACAAACACATTGCATGGACGTGGCAAGAGCAACAACAGCGAGCTTTTGACGCTCTCAGACACCTGATGTCGTGTCTTCCCACCCTGGCATATTTTGATGTCAATTGACGAGTTACGCTGACCTGCGACGCATCCCAGTATGGACTCGGCCTGCAGGATGGCCAGCCCATTGCTGATGCCTCAAGGACCATGACAGACGCGGAGACACGCTACGCACAAATCGAGAAACGACTGTTGGCGGTTGCCTTCGCGTGCGAAAAGTTCAATGACTACATCTTTGGCAAGACTGCCATTGTGGAGACCGATCACAAACCACTGATTTCCATACTGAACAACGGCGGCGGAGGACGACATTTTGCAGTCGCTCGCGTTGGCCCGGCAAGTTGCTATGTTGCAAGTACACTCTCTGTACAGCCGTACTTTCCCGTTAGAGATGAGCTGGTTATCGAGAACGGGGTCATTATGAAAGGCCACAAGGCGGTGATCCCTGCCTCACTACGGCAGCAGTACTTTGACGCAATACATAGGGGCCACCCTGACGCTGAGGCAACGGTTCAGCGAGCCAAAGGTATGTTTTTCTGGCCTGCTATGTCTGACTACGTGCACCAGAGGGTGCAATCATGTGCAGTATGTAACAGCTTGGCCCCGCATCAGCAAAGGGAACCACTTTTGCTGCACCCAGTTCCTGATTTACCCTGGTCCTCTGTGGCCACTGACATTTTTGAGTGGCGTGGAAATCAATATCTGGTCCTGGTGGATTCCTATACCGGGTGGTTTAAGATCGATTTGCTCCGCACAATTTCCTCCCGGCGATAATTCAAAAACTGGCAAGACATTTCTCGGTCCATGGGTCTCCTCACGTCGGATAATGCCGATCAATTTACCGATCAATTTACCAGTCAGTGTTTCAAGGACTTTGCTACGCGCTGGGATTTTAAACGCATCACTGGCAGCCCAGAGTATCCACAGTCGAACGGGCTAGCCGAGAGGGCTGTCCATAATGCCATACAGGTCATGGAGAGATCCAGAAGAGCCGGGTCCAATGTATTCCTGGACTTCCTCAATCTCCTTAATGTTTCATGTGACCAGGTGTTGGGTTCGCCGGCCCAACGTTTGATGTCCAGACAAACTTGTACCACCCTTCCTGTTGCAAGACACCGGCTGCAGCCCCGTGTTCACGAGCCCCAATCTGTTCAGACTCAGCTGCAACATAAATGGCAGATCCAGAAAGCATGTTATGACAGGTCTAGCCGTCCTCTCCAGCCTTTGTCGGAGGGTCAGATGGTCCGTCTGCATAATCGTCTGGGCGTAGTTAGTGGGACCTGCCAGGAGCCACGGTCCTATCTTGTGCAATCGGAAGGAGGAACCTACCGGCGGAACAGAAAACACCTTCTACCGGTGAATGAGCTGGTGCCATCTCAGCCGCGTCCGCATGGCTACACGGAGGTCGCAGATGGCAGGTTACAGACCGATGGAGGCCAGGTGTCGGCAGACCGCAAGCTGGACTGAATAATTACAGTCCTTACCGTTCCCTTTCTTACTCAATTTGTATCCTCCTCTGCTTAGCGTTTATCGTAGTTGCTGTTTTCATCCCTTATATTAGGATGCCGGTAGGCTGTAGTTTTTTTTCATATTGTAGTGGCTTTTTATACTCTTATCTAGGTTGGGGGCTTATGCTTAAGAGGGGGGATGTAGATCCATGTCTGGTTTTACTGTTGTGCATCCGTCCATAATCCAGACCGGGTTTTGTACTGCGTTATCCTGGTGTTAGTTAGGAGACTATCCAGAGGGCTGGAGGTAACGGTAGCCAGCATCTGTACTGCCTAAGTGCCTCTGAATGTACCCACTCACAAACAGTCCGTATGTGGAACGAGCTGCCAGAGGAAACTATAAAAGCAGATATTAGCAGGTGGTAAGAGCAGGAAGGCAGATTGTTATCTGAATGGTGTCAGATTAGGAAAAGGAGAGGTGCAATGAGACCTGGGTGTGCTTGTACATCAGTCACTGAAAGTAAGCATGCAGGTACAGCAGGCAGGGGGGAAAGCTAATGGCATGTTGGCCTTCATAACGAGAGGATTTGAGTTTAGGAGCAAGGAGGCCCGACAGCAGTTGTACAGGGCCCTGGTGAGACCATACCTGGAGTGCAATTTTGGTCTCCTAATTTGAGGAAGGACATGAAAGAATGGGTCGAGTGGGCTTGTATTCATTGGAATTTAGAAGGATGTGAGGGAATCTTATAGAAACATATAAAAATCTTAGAGGACTGGACAGGCTAGATGCAGGAAAAATATTTCCGATGTTGGGGGAGTCCAGAACCAGGGGTCATAGTTTAAGAATAAGGGGTCGGCCATTTAGGACTGAGATGAGGAAAAACGTCTTCACCCAGAGAGTTGTGAATCTGTGGAATTCTCTGCCACAGAAGGCAGTTCACTGGATGTGTTCAAGAGATAGTTAGATTTAGCTCTTAGGGCTAAGGGAATCAAGGCATATGGGGAAAAAGCAGGAACGGGGTATTGAATGGCAGTGGTAGCTCGATTGGGCCGAATGGCCTACTCCGGCACCTATTTTTCTATGTTTCTATACAATTACCACTTTTATAGACAATAGACAATAGACAATAGGTGCAGGAGTAGGCCATTCAGCTCTCCAATGCGATCATGGCTGATCACTCTCAATCAGTACCCCGTTCCTGCCTTTTCCCCATACCCCCTCACTCCGCTATCCTTAAGAGCTCTATCCAGCTCTCTCTTGAAAGCATCCAACAAACTGGCCTCCACTGCCTTCTGAGGCAGAGAATTCCACACCTTCACCACTCTCTGACTGAAAAAGTTCTTCCTCATTTCCGTTCTAAATGGCCTACCCCTTATTCTTAAACTGTGGCCCCTTGTTCTGGACTCCCCCAACATTGGGAACATGTTTCCTGCCTCTAATGTGTCCAATCCCCTAATTATCTTATATGTTTCAATAAGACCCCCTCTCATCCTTCTAAATTCCAGTGTATACAAGCCTAATTGCTCCAGCCTTTCAACATACGACTTTCCCGCCATTCCGGGAATTAACCTAGTGAACCTACGCTGCACGCCCTCAATAGCAAGAATATCCTTCCTCAAATTTGTAGACCAAAACTGCACACAGTACTCCAGGTGCAGTCTCACCAGGGCCCGGTACAACTGTAGAAGGACCTCTTTGCTCCTATACTCAACTCCTCTTGTTATGAAGGCCAACATTCCATTGGCTTTCTTCACTGCCTGCTGTACCTGCATGCTTCCTTTCAGTGACTGATGCACTAGGACACCCAGATCTCGTTGAACATCCCCTCTTCCTAACTTGACACCATTCAGATAATAATCTGCCTTTCTATTCTTACTTCCAAAGTGAATAACCTCACACTTATCTACATTAAACTGCATCTGCCATGTATCCGCCCACGCACACAACCTGTCCAAGTCACCCTGCAGCCTTATTGCATCTTCCACACAATTCACACTACCCCCCAGCTTAGTATCATCTGCAAATTTGCTAATGGCACTTTTAATCCCTTCATCTAAGTCATTAATGTATATCGTAAATAGCTGGGGTCCCAGCACCGAACCTTGCGGTACCCCACTGGTCACTGCCTGCCATTCCGAAAGGGACCCATTTATCCCCATTCTTTGCTTTCTGTCTGTCAACCAATTTTCTATCCATGTCAGTACCCTACCCCCAATACCATGTGCCCTAATTTTGCCCACTAATCTCCTATGTGGGACCTTGTCGAAGGCTTTCTGAAAGTTGAGGTACACCACATTCACTGACTCACCCCTGTCAATTTTCCTAGTTACATCCTCAAAAAATTCCAGTAGATTTGTCAAGCATGATTTCCCCTTCGTAAATCCATGCTGACTCGGAATGATCCTGTTACTGCTATCCAAATGCTCAGCAATTTCGTCTTTTATAATTGACTCCAGCATCTTCCCCACCACTGATGTCAGACTAACTGGTCTATAATTACCCGTTTCCTCTCTCCCTCCTTTCTTAAAAAGTGGGATAACATTTGCTATCCTCCAATCCACAGGAACTGATCCTGAATCTATAGAACATTGAAAAATGATCTCCAATGCTTCCACTATTTCTAGAGCCACCTCCTTAAGTACCCTGGGATGCAGACCATCAGGCCCTGGGGATTTATCAGCCTTCAGTCCCATCAGTCTACCCAAAACCATTTCCTGCCTAATGTGGATTTCCTTCAGTTCCTCCATCACCCTAGGTTCTCCGGCCCCTAGAACATTTGGGAGATTGTGTGTATCTTCCTCAGTAAAGACAGATCCAAAGTAACGGTTTAACTAGTCTGCCATTTCTTTGTTCCCCATAATAAATTCCCCTGCTTCTGTCTTCAAGGGACCCACATTTGCCTTGACTATTTTTTTCCTCTTCACGTACCTAAAAAAACTTTTGCTATCCTCCTTTATATTATTGGCTAGTTTACCCTCGTACCTCATCTTTTCTCCCTGTATTGCCTTTTTAGTTAACTTTTGTTGCTCTTTAAAAGAGTCCCAATCCTCTGTCTTCCCACTTCTCTTTGCTATGTTATACTTCCTCTCCTTAATTTTTATGCTGTCCTTGACTTCCCTTGTTAGCCACAGGTGTCTCTTACTCCCCTTAGAGTCTTTCCGCCTCTTTGGGATAAATTGATCCTGCAACCTCTGCATTATTCCCAGGAATACCTGCCATTGCTGTTCTACCGTCTTCCCTGCTAGGGCCGCCTTCCAGTCAATTTTGGCCAGTTCCTGCCTCATGCCTCTGTAATCCCCTTTGCTATACTGTAATACTGACACTTCCGATTTTCCCTTCTGCCTTTCCATTTGCAGAGTAAAACTTATCATGTTGAGATCACTGCCTCCTATAGACAATAGACAATAGACAATAGACAATAGGTGCAGGAGTAGGCCATTCAGCCCTTCGAGCCAGCACCGCCATTCAATGCGATCATGGCTGATCACTCTCAATCAGTACCCCGTTCCTGCCTTCTCCCCATACCCCCTCACTCCGCTATCCTTAAGAGCTCTATCCAGCTCTCTCTTGAAAGCATCCAACGAACTGGCCTCCACTGCCTTCTGAGGCAGAGAATTCCACACCTTCACCACTCTCTGACTGAAAAAGTTCTTCCTCATCTCCGTTCTAAATGGCCAACCCCTTATTCTTAAACTGTGGCCCCTTGTTCTGGACTCCCCCAACATTGGGAACATGTTTCCTGCCTCTAATGTGTCCAATCCCCTAATTATCTTATATGTTTCAATAAGATCCCCCCTCATCCTTCTAAATTCCAGTGGTACAAGCCCAATCGCTCCAGCCTTTCAACATACGACAGTCCCGCCATTCCGGGAATTAACCTAGTGAACCTACGCTGCACGCCCTCCATAGCAAGAATATCCTTCCTCAAATTTGGAGACCAAAACTGCCCACAGTACTCCAGGTGCGGTCTCACCAGGGCCCGGTACAACTGTAGAAGGACCTCTTTGCTCCTATACTCAACTCCTCTTGTTACGAAGGCCAACATTCCATTGGCTTTCTTCACTGCCTGCTGTACCTGCATGCTTCCTTTCATTGACTGATGCACTAGGACACCCAGATCTCGTTGAACTCCCCCTCCTCCTAACTTGACACCATTCAGATAATAATCTGCCTTTATATTCTTACTTCCAAAGTGAATAACCTCACACTTATCTACATTAAACTGCATCTGCCATGTATCCGCCCACTCACACAACCTGTCCAAGTCACCCTGCAGCCTTATTGCATCTTCCTCACAATTCACACTACCCCCCAGGTTAGTATCATCTGCAAATTTGCTAATGGTACTTTTAATCCCTTCGTCTAAGTCATTAATGTATATCGTAAATAGCTGCGGTCCCAGCACCGAACCTTGCGGTACCCCACTGGTCACTGCCTCCCATTCCGAAAGGGACCCATTTATCCCCACTCTTTGCTTTCTGTCTGTCAACCAATTTTCTATCCATGTCAGTACCCTACCCCCAATACCATGTGCCCTAATTTTGCCCACTAATCTCCTATGTGGGACCTTGTCGAAGGCTTTCTGAAAGTCGAGGTACACCACATCCACTGACTCTCCCCTGTCAATTTTCCTAGTTACATCCTCAAAAAATTCCAGTAGATTTGTCAAGCATGATTTCCCCTTCGTAAATCCATGCTGACTCGGAATGATCCCGATACTGCTATCCAAATGCTCAGCAATTTCGTCTTTTATAATTGACTCCAGCATTTTCCCCACCACTGATGTCAGACTAACTGGTCTATAATTACCCGTTTTCTCTCTCCCTCCTTTCTTAAAAAGTGGGATAACATTTGCTATCCTCCAATCCACAGGAACTGATCCTGAATCTATAGAACATTGAAAAATGATCTCCAATGCTTCCACTATTTCTAGAGCCACCTCCTTAAGTACCCTGGGATGCAGACCATCAGGCCCTGGGGATTTATCAGCCTTCAGTCCCATCAGTCTACCCAAAACCATTTCCTGCCTAATGTGGATTTCCTTCAGTTCCTCCATCACCCTAGGTTCTCCGGCCCCTAGAACATTTGGGAGATTGTGTGTATCTTCCTCAGTGAAGACAGATCCAAAGTAACGGTTTAACTCGTCTGCCATTTCTTTGTTCCCCATAATAAATTCCCCTGCTTCTGTCTTCAAGGGACCCACATTTGCCTTGACTATTTTTTTTCTCTTCACGTACCTAAAAAAACTTTTGCTATCCTCCTTTATATTATTGGCTAGTTTACCCTCATACCTCATCTTTTCTCCCTGGCTCTTTTACCTCTAGTCCCCTTATCAGATCAGGATCATTCCTTCTCCCTGGTAGGCTCCAGTACAAGCTGTTCTAAGAATCCATCTCGAAGGCACTCTACAAACTCTCTTTCCTGGGGTCCATTTCCAACCTGATTTTCCCAGTCTACCTGCATGTTGAAATCTCCCATAACCACCGTAGCATTACATTTGTGACACGCCAATTTTATCTCCTGATTCAACTTGCACCCTATGTCGAGGCTACTGTTTGGGGGCCTATAGATAAATCCCATTAGGGTCGTTTTACCCTTACAATTCCTCATTTCTATCCATACTGATTCAACATCTCCTGATTCTATGTCACCCCTTGCAAGGGAATGAATATCATTCCTTACCAGCAGAGCAACCCCACCCCCTCTGCCCACCTGTCTGTCTTTTCTATACGTTGTGTACCCCTGAATATTCAGTTCCCAGCCCTGGTCCTCTTGTAGCCATGTCTCAGTGATCCCTACAACATCATACTTGCCCATGACTAACTGAGCCTCAAGCTCATCCACTTTATTTTTTATACTACGCGCATTTAAGTACAACACTTTAACTTCTGTATTTACCTCCCCTCTCACATCGGTCACAAATGGCCCTGCCCTTAATCTCTTTTCCCCTCTAGAACTTCTGTTCCCATTCTTCCGAGAGTCTTTTGCAATATCTCCTGTATTCCCTTTTACCTCATCTTCATATTCACAATTTGTTAACCCCTCCCCCCCACTACTTAGTTTAAAGCCACAGGTGTCGCACTAGCAAACCTGCGTGCCAGAATGTTTGTCCCCCTGCTGTTAAGATGTAACCCGTCCCTTTTGTACAAGTCACCCCTAGCCCAGAAGAGATCTGGGCCTAAATCTAGCCCAGATTTAGTTTAAACGATATTTGGACAGATGTATGAACAGGAAGGGTTTAGAGAGATACAAGCCGAATGCAGACGAATAGGACTAGCCCAGAATGACAACTCAAATGTAAACAAAGTGGGCCGAAGGGCCTGTTTCCGTGCTGTAACTT